>NW_010303931.1:51812-57327 GCF_000700745.2 Antrostomus carolinensis
AGATCCCTGTACCGGCACAGTACAACTCCAGACTGCGCTGCTTTGCTCTAATTAATAACAAACAGGTGGCACAATGGACCGTACACAGCCCTGCCCAGCCATGCAGCTATGTCTGCAGTGTGTCATGGTGGAGATGGGTCTTTTCTTGCCCGTGCAGCTGATAGGGAGGAGCTCTGCTGACTCCTTCAAAGAATCAAGTCTTGGTGTGACTGCCTCGCTTGGGAGACAAGCCCACCCTTTGGTCTGATCCACTTGCACTCATCTCTGTATGGACTGTCTGCAGAAGCAAAGGTGGTGCAGAGTATGGGATGGGGTTGGTGTGCCAGCAAATGTCCCTGAAGACTTCGCACCACTTCTAGAGGGACTTCATGCTCACTGTAGCAAGAGACTGGGCAGTACATCCCCTGCTTGACCTCAGGTTGGTTTTTGTGCTGCTTAGTTGGTGTGTGCTGAAGCTAAACTTAACAATGTGGACAGAAATCATATAGGCTGTGGTGAGTCCGTGCTTTTCCATGCAGTGTGGGTACAGGCAGGGGCTTTCCTCAGGAGCTGGATGGTTGAATAGCACTTGAAGGAGAAAATACTTGTGCTGAGCCCCGGTGCTGGATCCTCTGTTCTGAACAAGCCTTGCAATTGTCTTTATTTTTTGTGTGTGTGTCTGCAGAGTGAGAGTGATAATTAATGCAGAATTGCTCTCCTGGGTTCTGGCAAAGCCAATACTAATTTTCCAGAGTCAGCTCAGAAGCACTGAAAGCGCAGTTTTAGGCAGGGCTGTGGGTCTAACATTTCTCTGTTTGGCTTCTGCTACTTTGTCAAACAT
The DNA here is from genome assembly GCF_000700745.2 of Antrostomus carolinensis. Taxonomy (NCBI): domain Eukaryota; kingdom Metazoa; phylum Chordata; class Aves; order Caprimulgiformes; family Caprimulgidae; genus Antrostomus; species Antrostomus carolinensis. The sequence continues at coordinate 52,633 of NW_010303931.1, forward strand.
CACTTGAAGCTTTTTGGTCAGCATTGAAGTGAGAGCATCAGTCTAAACTGAGGAAGTCCTGAACATCAGATGATTACATTTTCCAAAAGATTACCTTAGCTTGACCTTGGAAGAGGGGGATGGTCAGCATCAAATGTGTATATTTCCAATGCAACTTTTCATTTTTAACTTCTTTCAAATAGGCTTTTTTCCTTTATAGATTGTTCTTTCCGCAATGTTTTGCAAGTGCACCAGTCATTTCCTAATGAGACAAACAACTTCAGCCTGCTCCTTAAAACACCCCAGTGAGGCCCAGGCGGAACATTATCCCAGCTTTGCAGTCGGGGAAGCCAAAGCCCAAAGAGGGCAAGAGCTTGATTTCAGAGGTGCCACGCAGTCACGATCCTCAATACAAGCAATGGAAACTGGGGTTGTTTTCAGCAGCGTTGAGTCTCTGGCCCCTGCGAGCTGGGTGCAAGACCAGAGCTGAAGCTCCAAAGCTCTCGCCCAAGAGCCGTTCGCCAGGAAAATGCTCCTCTTGGAGAAGCACTGGGGTGTTTGGTGGAAGGAACTGTGTCCAGGACTGGCGTGGGCTGGCTGGGTTGCTGCCACGTCACCTCCCTGGCAGCGCGGAGCAAGGGCAAGAAGGATGCTCGGAGGCTGCCAGCCGGCGGGACTGGGGAGAGGTGGGTGTTGCAGGAGGGTCCTGGGTTCTTTAACAGAGCTGAGACCACACAATGGCTGGTGGTTTCGCATGTGTCTCTGGAGCGGAGGGGGGTGATGAGATACATACCGCTCACATGCCTGTGCTCTGGCTTGATGTGGTCTTGCCGAGCGAATCAAAGCTTTTGCTTTGAAGGCGGCGGAGGGGGAAGGGACCGCCTTTGTTCTGCTCTTTGGAGAGCACTGGAAATCCTTCAGCCCAGAAGACTACACCCTTCATTACCCTCTGGGTTATTGGCCCCAGATTGGGAGTATGTCTCTGTCATGTGAAGTATTTGATTATTTATACAGTTAATGTTTAACAGAGTTGGAGTATTAGAATTAAACAGGGGATGAGCTTCCAACTTTGCATGGTTAAGGGCTAATAAAACTTCTCTGATCCAGTGTTGTCCTTTCACCAGAGGGGATTTTTTTTCATTAGCTTTGGAGTGTTAAAAAGAGATCTCCTGTATTTGAGGCAGATTGATCTGTTGGCTTCAGACAAAGTGAATGTGCAAAAGAGTCAGCTTAAATATCCAGTCGGAGCACATGCAGGCGGATGAAAATTTCAAGGTGTGTTTAATTGATGTCTTAAATGGAAGTAGATGGTTTCAGCAGCATCTGCCTTGGAGGCTGCATGATGTCTGCAGCCAGTTCTGGGTGCAAAGGAGAAGAATGCACTGGTGAATAATGGACTGGAAAATGGAGGGTGACCAGAGGCTGGGCTGACCAGTGTTGGCTTTGCTGCTTGCACCAGCCTCCTCCACGCTGTTTCAACTGTCCACTCTCTGCAGGACAGCCTGGAAATGTCACCTGGTGACCTTTTGGGCATCATGTCATCGCATCTTCTGGAGGGATAGAATTCCCTAAATGACATGGTGATTGGACAGCGGTTAAGGCTGCCTGAGCTTAACAGAATCTGTGATAGGAATGATGTAGCAATGGGTTTCGGTTTCATTTCTTTTTAGTTTAGTTTACTCAGACTTATGGGTCTGATGGTGTCTCCCCCCAACACACTTCATACCCATTGTCCAAATCCAGCAACATCTCTTGGTGGCATAGAGCTCTCAAACCTGCACTTCTTACTATTACGCAACTGGAGATGGTGAGGATACTAACATGGGTTTTCGTACTTTTATTAAGGGGAAGGCTGAGGGATAAGGGCTTTGTGGCATCCTAGAGGTCCCATAGGTTAGAGTGGTTGTGACTACTGCAGAGGTTCCTCAGTGCTGTGGCTCAGCATTGCTCACTTAAAAATTTGGTTTATTTTTAGTAAACCACCAGGACTGAAGGCAGACATGACTGTGAACTCGCCGCTTGTATTTTAGGTGTTCTGATTATCTGCTGTGCATTTTCTTTCCCTCTTATCTCCCATGCAGTCCTGCCTGCACAAATTCTCAGTATACTGGGAATGTAACTTGCTTCTACTCTGGCCTGGTTTACCGATGTGATTGATAACTCACATTATGCTGGCAACAACCATTTTTAATCCTTTCCTTATGACTGGAGAAACAAGGGGGGATGTATGAAAGCAAGGCTGTTGGAGCGGCTGTTGCATAGATGGAAGATCCACAGATGACGTTTTGCCTTTGCAAATGTACATCATGAGCATGATGGGAACTCTGCTCCTTGTCTGTCATCCTTCCAACCATTGCTCCTCACCATAGATGATGTGAGAAACTGTGCTGAAGTGTTTTGTGCCTCCAGTTCCACCTGTGAGCATCACCTGCTTGTAGGCTGGATGGAGTGAGACTCTGCTTTCAGCTTTCCTGATAAGTGTTGGTCTCTCCATCCGTGATGAGTTAATCTCTAGGTTTAACAAGAGTGGCTTCTCCAAGCAAGGAACTGAATTGATTTTAAAGGAATATACCTGCTCTTCAAGATGTCAAGGTCATGATGCATGAGAGCAGGCTGTAGACCATGCTTTCAGACACGTTCGTCACTAAGATGCACTTAACTTTTATTTTTAAATTTCTATTTTTATTTACATTTCACCTGCTAGGTCCCAGATTTGGTGCTTCCTCCCCTTGAAGGCAGCTGAGTCCTGGACCTGCTGTACAAGCCTGTGGGGTTTCCACCTCCTGCAGGGGAAATGCACAGTGTGGAATTGGGCTCCAGGGGGAACAAGTGGAAAGTGTAACCCAGTGTAGAAGTGTTGGTTTTTTGTTGTTTGTTTTTTGGGTTTTTTTTTTAAGACAAGTGGCAACCTCCTGTCCCTCTGCTGCCCTGTGCACTCCTTGTCTATTTCAGATTTTAATAAATTTCTTGTGTATCTTGAGGAAGCAAATTAATAAGTAATGGCAATAGCTCTTCAGAGAGCGAGGCTGCTGAAGGCTGCAATCGTTTTAATTTAGTGTGTGTGTTGTCACAGGGACTGTTCACTGTTGAGATGGGCACATTGGTGTCAGAGCCAGTAAAATATGATCATTCCCTGTGTGCACAAGTGTTGGTGTAAAGTCTTGCAAGTAGGTCTCCAAGCAAGGGCTCAGGGGGGAGTGAAGCTGATCTTGCTCGGAGCTTTGGGCCTCCTGTCTCCTTCAGCTCTGGCTAAGTTTGAAACCCAGCATGTGGACAGACACGTCTGCCCTGTGCATCACTGGGCAATCCCAGTGTTGCTCTTCCAGGTGAACATCATCATTCAATGTGTGGTGCTGGTCAGGTCTCAGCCCTCCTTACATGCTGGAAACCCATAGCTGCATCCCTCAGACACCCACCCGAGGTGATGCTGTGTTTGGTTTCGAGTTGGCCTGGCCTTGAGCACTGTACATACCCCTTTTGTGGGAACATGAAGGTGATGGTGGAGCCTGGCTGTGTGTGCATCAGAGTGATGTTAACAACACTGAACAACTAAACCTGAGTGCTCAGAAGCCCTGAGCCCCAATGTGAATGGTCAGATCTGCTTCAAAGGTTAGGAGCTTTGAGGAGAAAACTGAGTTTCATTTCTGCACCTTTCTGTGTGGTTTTGAGCTCGTGCTTGCATCTCTTTGAGGTGCCTGTGGTAGCCAGGCTTCTCCCATGACCCCACAGACTGGGGCTTTTCAACCGCAAATGGTCCGATCACTGTTACTGTGGGCCAGCATCCTGGTGGGGGCTGAGATGGCCCCTCTTGGAGGAGAAAATGGCCTCTTTGTTTTGTCTCCTGGCTGTTCCTCATCTGCAAAACCCAAGTGTGAGGGTATGTAATGGCTGGCACATTGTTGGTGCCACAAGCTGTGGGAGTTGCTGAGCAGCTGTGGGAAGTGGGGTTAGAGCATCCAGCATCGGGGCAGGACGGAGTCCGCCCATGGGGATCCATTTTCAGGTGTCATCTCAGTGAGGACAACTTTCCTAGTGTTTTCCCTGACCCTGCTAATTAATTATGTGTTCTGCCCAGTGGCCTCAGTTCCTGGAAAGCATGACCAAGGGAGTTTACCCAAAACCTTGCAGATATTCCAGGTTGAGCCCGAGAAGGTAATTTTGAGGGAAGGCAGGGCTGGAGGTTTCCTTCCTTGGCAGAGTGTGGGCTCCTTCCTTGCATCCCTTGCTCAGTGCTTCCCAGCCAGCTGTCCCATGGCGCTTACCTTTGCTGCCAGACTCTGCTGCCTCAGCTCCCGGCTGTGTGAAGAGGGACCCTGCTCCTGGCTCAGCACAGGGTAGGGGAGGGTGGTGGGTGCTGCTCTTAGGGGAGATCCCCAGCGGGGTGCAACTCCCTGGGTATGACCTTCAGGATGGCCAAGTGAGAGACCCCCAAGCCACCCACCGTGTGTGGCTGTTTCCCCTTTTCTGGAGGTGCCTGTAGACCCTCTTTCAAGGATGAGGGGCAGATTTCCCCCCACCACTTCCCAGTCTATAATACCGTGTGATAATGGGGTTATGTGCTGATTAAGGCGTTTTCCTAAAACCCTTTGCTGAGATTGTGGGTACAACTGCCTTCTCTCAAATTACCACCTTCCCTTTTCAAAGGGAAGAGAGGAGTCAACTCCCCAGTCCTTCATCTGGTTTTGCTTTTTACTTCGTTTCTGTCCCGTTACGCTG
>NW_010303932.1:0-284 GCF_000700745.2 Antrostomus carolinensis
TGCCCTGACCAGCGTGCAGGGGCCTTGGGATGAAACCCACCTCCCTACAGTGCTCCCCCCTCCTGACCTCGCTGCTGCTCCTCCAGCTTCATCTACACCCCCCCCAGCCCCATACGGAATGGGAACGCGGACATCTGCCCTGAGCGGAGAGGGAGAAACTGGAGGAGATTTCACAGCACCATAATTCACATTTTTTGCCCGTTCCCCCTGCTCACAGCTCCCCTGTGCTTTCCCTTTGCTACAGGAGTGGCTGCACCTGCCCCGAGCCAACACAATCCCGGGGA
>NW_010303932.1:323-639 GCF_000700745.2 Antrostomus carolinensis
CTCTTCTCCCCTTCCGGACAGGCTGTGGGATACCTGGCCGAGCCCGGGATGATGGACTCCTTCATCCTTCAAGAGAGCAGAGCCACCAGCTGCCACGTCCCACTGCCAGCCATGCTGGGAAACATCCCTGGGTGGGGGCTTGTCCCCATCCTCACAGCGAGTGCTGGCCCATCCCTGAGGCTCGGGAGCTTTTTCCCAGCTGGCTCCATCTCTCCAGCATCAAGGGCACAGAGGAGCCAGCTCTTGCCCTGGCGTGACTGTGGGTGCTCCCAAGAGAGCCCCTCTCCTCTCCTCTCCAGGTGTGTGCACCAGAGGG
>NW_010303933.1:0-664 GCF_000700745.2 Antrostomus carolinensis
AAGCAATGTGGGGAGCTGGGGTGGGGATGGCAGGTGTCTGGGGTGGGGAGAGGAAGAGAACCAGAGAGACAAGTTGGATTTCTTCATGCTGAAAGCAATGAGAGCTCAGTTTGGGGGAGAAGGCATTAGCAGGCCCTTCAGGAGAGGCACTGTGGGCTACTAACATCAATTTTCCCAGCATGTCACAGAGGGTAGGTCTGGGATCTGACCATGTCCATCAAGTTTCTCTCAGACCACCAGGATGCTGCTCCCAAAGGATGGTGCATGTGTGGCACAGTTGCGAGCACTGCTGGGAGTAGAGAAGGTGAGTAGTGCACTCGGGAGTCCTGGCTTGCAAAGTACATGTGCTCTCTTTCTTGGCAGGGTCCTGGCCGAGTACTGTCCCAAGCTGCGCTCACTGAAGGTGAAGCATTGCCACAACGTGGCCGAGTCCAGCCTGAGCATCCTCCGAAGCCGCGGGGTGGAGCTGGATGTGGAGCCTCCACTGCAGAGGGCTCTTGTTCTCCTGCAGGACGTGGTTGGCTTTGCCCCTTTTATCAACCTCCAGATCTAGAACTGCTGCTGCCGGGGTGGGGGGGACTGATTCGACGCTGGGATCCTGGGAGGATGCCGGAACCGGCTGCTGCGACACGTGCAGAGGGAGAGGTCAGTCCTGTTGGCGAGG
>NW_010303933.1:799-1125 GCF_000700745.2 Antrostomus carolinensis
GCTTCACTGGTGCCTCTGGGGAAAGTAACTCCCTCTGCAGTGGTGTGGAGAGAGCGAGTGACTTGCAGGAACACCATGGTGCTGAACAGGCCTTGGCCAGGCCAGCTAATAGATAGGATTTATTATTTGTTGTATTTTAAATCTCTAAGTAGCAGCTGTCCAGAGAGCAGGAGAGTGTTTGATGGGGACTGTCCCCTGAGGTGGGTGCGTGGGGCATGCCAGTTGAGCTGTGGAACAAACCAGGCCAGCTGAAGCAGAAAGGAGAAAAGCCACCGTCCCTCCTCTTGGGAGAGGGCAGGCCCCTCTGGGCTCTGGGAGGAGGGAAG
>NW_010303933.1:1250-15073 GCF_000700745.2 Antrostomus carolinensis
ACCAAAGAGCTGGCATGGCCCCAGTGCAGGCAGCGTGGCTAGGGTGCTGGTTTAGGCTGGTGCAAGGAGTTATTTTCAGGGGCAACATGCTCCTAACTGCAGCTTCACTGACAGAAAAACAGCAAACCTAGCAGTGCTGTCACAGAAAGCAGTTGGTCATTGCCCTTTGTTTCTTTCAGCTTCTGACTTAACATTTCAGTAGTGCCCAGGCCTGCTACTGGTCTGTGTCGTGTGGCTGGAGCTTTGGCACTCAGCAGTGGTGAGAAATGGCAGGAGCCTTGGCCATGCTGTCAGCTGGAGTTGATGGAGTGCTGTAGGTTGTGTTGGCAGGGAGAGCCTAGCTCTGGTCTGGAGTTCAGCCCCAGCCCTTGTATGCACTAGGTGGTTAACCAAACAGCAGCCACATCTTGAGGTGAATGTGATGGAGAGTAATTATGGGATGAGAGGATGTCCCTGCCCCTATCTCTGGCTCCAGGAGGCATTGGAAGTGATGTCCTTAAAGCATGTGCATGCTCTGGCTGAACTACACACCAACTCGCATCATCTTTATTAACACTGGCACTCAAATTTAAAGCAACAGTGCACACAGACTTGTAAAAAGCTTGCTGCAAAAGCACAAGCCACATCTTAGATCTAAAAATGTCCCATGCAAGGAATAGCAGAGAATGCCCAGGCCCTGGAGAGCCACTGCCGTGTGCCCCTGGGGGCAGAGGGATAGCTACACAAGGTGAGAAGGCTCCTCCTTGTCAGCTGGGTTAGCTGAGGAAGCTGAAAGCAGTGTGCTGGCTCCCAGGTTAGTTCCAGTTAGTGGCAGGTGGAGGAGTCCCCTCATCCCTAGTGCCATGTGTCCATCCTGCCATGCCTGGCTGGTGAGGTGGAGGCTGAAGAGCAGGAGGACCTGGCTGTCAGTGGAACTTGTACTTCCTGGCTGGTTTGAGGCTGATGTAGGTTCTCTTCATCTCCTCGCTCTCGGGCTTCTTGATGTCTTTGTACCTCTCTCCCTTTGTACTCACCACCTGGTTGTCAATATAGCGGATCAACTTCTTGGGAGCCTGGAGAGGAAAGACATTAACATCAAGTGGATGGACAGCCATGCTGCTAGGGAAAGGGAAGGGAGAAGCAGAGCTGTGCTCTGGGGAGACAGTGCAGGAAGACTGGGGAGGGCTGCTTTACCCCTCCTTTGTGTTGGGAATCTTGGCCAAAACTGCGAAGGAAGCTGTCTGGTGCCAGGGAGCAGGAGCCATGCTAGTCAGGAATGGCAGGAACTGACAGGCCCTGCAGCACCTTAGCTAAGCTAATCTTCCCTCTGCTGACTAGCAGGTTCTGTGAATGGTCCTGCCTTTGGCCTGCCCCTTTGCTTTTTGGACTTGCAGCCTGATTTTTAAACCTTGTAGCCAAAGGACATTCAAACTGCTGCTGAGCTGGGACTGCTCTTCTTACCTCTTTGGGTGGAGCTGGCCGATGTGTTTTCTCATCATCTGCACTATCCACCATCATGTATCTGGAACACAAGAAGCACTGAGTGAACACTGTGACATGCATTGCCTGAGGCTATTCACAGCCTGGGTCCTTTCTCCTGGCTGGTTTGTGGCTGTGCAGTGTGTCCTGCTTGCCTAGACTGCAGCTAGGAGCACTTAATGTTCTCCCCTGGATGAAACGGGCAAGAAGTGTGTCATCCTTCTGGTGAGAATCCAGCAGGATTCTCCTGGAGTACCATCCTTGTCTGTACGTGAAGGGTATTGAAAACTCAGGCTGTTGATAATGCCAGTAGCTCCTGCAAAACCAAGAGGTGCCGAAGTCTGGTGTGCTCTGCCATTAGGGCAGCTTTGCTTATTCTTAGCCTGAGTGATGGGAGCCAAGGGAGACAGAGGTGAGATTACAGGACCAAGCTGGCTGCTTCTGCCCTGAAAAGATGGTGTTCCTTTCACACTCCACCTACTACTACTTGACTATGAAACAGGTCTGTGCTGGAAGCAACTTCATAAAAGTATCACTTCATTCCCTGTGTGACTGAAACATTGGGGCCCAAGTATTTGCTTGCTGTACTGCTGAGTTACTACTCTTGAGACTTTGGTGCTGGTTTAGTAGGCAGACAGCAAAGCTGACCATGACTTCTTCCTTAGTAGTTTGTATAGTTGCTCCTGTGTGTCTTCAGCTATGGTGATCTGCTCTCTGTACCTGTGCTTGAGTGATGTTTAAAGTACAGGATGTTGCCAAAATGTCATTAAAGTGAAATTCCCAGAAACATAACGAGCAGCTGGTGCTTTTTTGTTCCCTTGCATGTGACTCTGAAACAAGCCTGCACAGGAGACAGGCAAGGACAGGGGTTGCTAATGCTGCCTGGATGCCATTCTGCTTTGCTTTATCTTCCCTAGCTCATTGGCTGTTTATTCTGTCACTGAGGAGGATGTAAAGTGGTAGAAAAGATGTGGCTGGATAGACACATGGAATCTGCATGCCTGCAGAAGGATACTTGTGAAAGATGAGATCTTAAAGCAGATTGATGAAATGATAGTGTGTGTTCTCCTACTGAGAATTAAATGCTTTTGGAAATGAATAAAGGTAAACCAAGCTAAAGCCATTTTCGTTCCTAAGAAGTCCATAGGGGGACTTCAGAGAGGTTTCTTTAAAGGCATTGAATTCACACCTTCAGCAACTGAGATTTAACTTTCCCAGTGTTGCTGTACAGGCAGTTGCTTAAAGATATCTTTAACCTCGTTTGGATGGTCTCCAAGGATGGAGGTATGAATGAGCTGCTGTAGTTCTACAAGTCACCATGTGTTACCTGAGCTGCAGCATGATGTTTGTGCCTTGAACCTTTAACTGGGACCTCAGCTGACAGTACTGTGACTCACACTATACCTGTAGGAGGCTGAAACCTCACACACAGACAGTACTGTAACCCAGCTGGGGCAGGTAACCTGTTTCTGTGCCAGAGCTCTAAAAGAAACCCAAACCTCTTTTTTCCCCACCTGATGATTATATTTGTGCTTGGATGTGTTCAGCTATACCCAAATGAGCTTTACAGCATCCTTTCTAAGTCTCATACACCCCTAGACCACATTGTCATTCTGACCTTCCCCAAACTGCCACCTTTTCCTTTACTGGGAGCAAAATAAGGGGTTTTTTTTTGCTGCTGGGTACTTACTTCTGTAGGATAACCTGTTTTAGTTCCTCGTGGTTGGGCGCTCTGCGGGGCCGTGCCAGTTCCTGTGAGGAGACAAGGCGGGTGCGTGAGTAGCACAACACATGGGGCGTGCAGCTTCCCCCGCGCTAGCTCAGCAAGCCCAGCTGCTGGTGCAGCACTCCAGCCCCTGTGGGAAGGGGGGTACCAGCCACAGCTCTGCTGGGGTGCTGCCTTGGCTGTGGGCACAGCCTGTACTCGGCCAAGGGACGGAGAAGGGGTGTTGCTCTAGGTGATCCCTGCTGCTCATTGTGCGGAAAGCTCTTGTGTGCAGCAGACAGCTGGGACACCTGTGTGTCCCTGAGCTCTGCCCTGCTCCTTGGCCTGCTGCCACCCAGCTCAGAGTACAGTACCTTCACACTTGCACCTGCTGGGCCAATTTCCACCTTCTCCTCCACAATTAACTGCACTGCCTCCTCCAAGTTCCCCAGGGCCATGGCAAGTGCCTTCTCTGCCTGGCTCACGCTACAGGCTGGGAACATCTCCAGTAGCAGCTCCACCCCATCCTTCAAGTCATCGCCTTCCTAGTTGGAGCAAGAGACAGAGGTAAGTTGGAGATGTAGTTGGGGGGTGGGGGGGGCTATTAAAAGGGGCCTTTCTGGTTTTGCATTAAGTCAGGAAATTCAGCTTGCCTTAGCTGAAGGCTCGCTCTCCTTGCAAGCATGATTACATCCTGTTCCTGAAGCTAACAAGGGATTGTATCTTTGCAAGGACAAAGCATCACTCTTCCTTCATCTCCTCCCCCTGTATTTCAACTTTCTTTAAATAGGGCTGCTGTGAACTGGCTCATCTGTGCAACCATGCTATGCATCTCCTTAGGAGTGAGCTTTCTGGACACTGTGGTGAGAATGCTTGAACTCCCCCCCCACCTTGTGAAGTTATATATGCTTTGATTAGAAAGGGAAGGGACTGCTAAAAAGTGACCTGTGGCTACAGTGCAGCAACAGCATTTGGTAGAAGGCTGTGGACACAGAATGACTGAGATGCAGAGCAGGAAGAGATCAGTACTGGAGAAACAGCAAGCAGAATGTTGGGGAAGGAGGTGGGGAGTGAAGTTTGGCAGCTGCTGCCAATGCCTGTAGCATGGGTCATGCTGGATGGTGCTGCAGGACCAGCACTGCTGGGCCGACGACTCAGTGCTGTATAGCTCAGCAAGTGCGCAGCACAGGTCATTGAGGGTGGGACCAGCGTCTTCGGGACTGACACCCACGCACAACTGCTTACTGTGCAGATACTGCATGATAGTTGGGGAGAGAATGGTGACCCAGCTCAAACTGTGAAGTGAGGCTAGGGAAATAGGGTGAAGCGGGCTGGAGCCTGGCTGGTGCTGCAGAGGCATCCCTACGGTGCTGCTGTGGGATCTCCAAGAGCACTGGGACAGGCTCTTTCAACCATAGCTCTGGCTCATCCTTTCCAACCCATTCTGGCTGGAAAGGATGAGCCAGAATGATGGCTCACACTTCTGTCAGCCCATAATTTTCTTTTTCCACTTACTGACACAGCCTTGCTCAGGCCATACAATGGAGATCACAGACACCAATGATGCTGTGTCACAGCGTATGCAGTGGTTCCTTTCAGAGACAGAAAATGCCCTCAGGTGGTGCTGGTAGCCTCTTTCTGGGTGACTGTCCCCAGTGCTCCTGCTCCTCTGTGGGGTGCTCATACCTGGGCCCTGGCTCCGTCTGTTGGAGTGCACAGCCTCTCCCCGTTGCAGGCTGCGGCTCCAGGCTCCTGGCCCTTGGTCAGGTCTTCAGAGGGTGCTTCACTCCCACTTTCCACAGCCTTTTGGCCACATTTTTCTTAAAAGACACAGGGGATATCTCCTGAGGAACAGCCCCACAAAGGCTAAAGCTCCGTGCTTTCTGTTGGCATTAGATTGCTAGTGCACTGCGTACCAAAGCAAATACCTTCTTAAGTGACAAGACTGGGAAGCACTACTGTTCCTCTTGCCCTCAGCAGGGACAGCTGCAGCTCTGCTCACACTGGCCTGCAAGAAGCCAGTGCTAGCACACGCTGGAGTGCCCGAATGCTGCCTTCCCAGGCCCTACCAGGTGTGGGCTGCTTGCAAATTCAATTCTGTCCTTGGCCCTCTAGTGCTTTGGCTGTGGATACTTATAGTATTTTTGTTACGTTTCTAAGAATTCCCTGGTGTTGCTCTAACTTTGAACTAAGGTGTGGGTTTGATTTTAAATTTGGGAATACACACTGGTAGTTTCCAGGCTGTATGTGAGCCAGCACAACCTGTGATCAGGTTACTCTAATGCATCTCTCATTTACAGACTCTTTCTGTGTCACTGTCAGAAGAATCATTTCACCTCTGTTCTGTCCTCTCTAAAACTGGGATCGTGCTGTTGTTCCACATTGCCTACATCAGGATCCTCAAAGGATAGGATTCAGAGGACCAGAGGAGAGCAGTAGCTTTTGCCAAGTTCAAGAAAGCAGCAAGTAGGATAAAAGACAGGACTCTGTTCTACACTGTGTAGCCTTCTGGCAAGACAACAGTGATGTTGCTAGATAAGCAAAACCCGGACTGGTGTGTCCTGAAAGGTTTAATATCCAGGCACTTCACCTGTTTGTTCTTTAGTGGGAAGTACCTTTGGGACTGCTTAATACAGCAGTGCAGCTGATCTGGGAATGCTGAAGTTAGAAAGGCCCATTGGGATAGCGTTGTCTTCTGCAGTCCTGCATAGTGCAGGCCAAAGCACATCACTGCTAATTTCGCATCTGTGCCAGGGTTCACAGGTGAATGGGAAGTGAGCCTTGAGGATGCTCAGAGTCTAGAAGCAATATACATAATCAGCTGGATTCTCTATTTGATGATGCACCTGACACAGGCTGCCTATTGGTATTGTCCCTTAGGCAGATGGCTATGAGAGGCAGGCAAAAATCCCCACTTATAGAAAGAATTTCAGTAGAATTTCAACAAGCAGCCCTAGTGCTTCTATTTCTTCCTTATTACTCTGGATTTGATCTCAACAGAGGCGTTTGTAGATCTGATCAAGTGTTTTAAACCCCAGTATGTCCTGGACAGTATTCCATATGACTCAAGCCTCTCGTGTTGATATCACAAACCTTGACTGAACACTAAAAAAAAAAAAAAAAATTTTCAACCAATTCAGGCCACTCTATGAGATCTTAACTGTGGCAAACAAGATTATATTTTATCCCGTGACATTGCTCAACTCCAAAGAGTAAGACTGAAAATAGGTGCAGAATATACTTTCTTGTGCTGAAATTGTGTAACTCACCTTTGTTGCGAGCTTCACCAAGCCTTTCTGAGAGGGAGAACATCATTTCACAAACATCCTCACTGCAAGAGACAGAAGCTGTATAATTAGTGCGAGGAATAAAAACCTTAGCCTATCCTACTTGGCTACCTCTCTACAGAAAGATGAGGCTTGCTGGGAAGCCCAATAAAATAAACTGGTACTTCAGATCACCAAGGACATACTTGCAAGCTATGCTGGGATTGGCATTTGTGACTTCAGGAAAAGCCTGACTTAATGATAACGGCACGGGTTTAGTACTAATACAACCTCAACTGGATATAACAAAAGAATTTAGCTACTGAGGGGCTTGGGTCCAGGCCCCCAGTGCATGGCATGCACATACAAAGCAGTAACATTCACATACCTCTGGATTTCTGCAAAACCAGGAATATATGCCTCCATCATTTCCACAAAGGTGTCCATGTCAAAGGTCTCCTCAGAGGACTCTGGTGAGCCCAGCTCTTCCAGGACACCCGTGATATAAGAGAAGAAAACATCATCCATCCCACTGGAGACAAAGAGAACACAGGACATGGAAGCAGGGTCAACAGGCCCATTTTTTCTCTCTCTTTTCCTCCATCTCCATTCCCCCTAAGCTTACATCTTTCTGATAGAGCAGCAGAAGGACTTGTGTGGACTCTATCTTATCTTATGGGCAGATCTCACCAGTAAAGCCAGGTAGTAGGTGGTCAGTGGTTGAGTGAGAAGCATTTACGGATAAAATACTGCATGTCATCCTCCTTCCTGGGCAGCACTGAGTGAAAGCCTCAGCATGGGCTCAGAGGCTGTGCTCCTGTAGGTACTTCAGATGAGCTAACCAAAATATTCCAAGTGCTCAAACTCTGACTTTTTCCATGCTAATTGTTGTTTAAGGTGAGGCCATTGTATTCTGTCAAGTTGCAATTTCTGTAAGATGCAGTGCTCTCTGCTTGCTGCTCTCCACACTTGTGTCACTGCTGCCACTGGTTGCAAAACCAGCTGCTGTGTTCCAGCCTCAAGGTGCTGGTATCTCTGCATGCAGGCAGAGTTCAAAATAGGGAGAGCCCTGACACAGCGTTATGCTGTTCAGAGAGCCCTTTGGGAGCACTGTGGAATGAAGGGAATCTCATATTCTGATGTGTATTAGTGGACAGGAAATTAATCATCTTGGTCGTCAAAGAAATGACATTGCTAGATTGCAATGCTAAACGGTGGTTGTTCAAGCATTCACACCGGAGCCTCTGCAAATTACCTGCTTCCTGGATCTGACTTAAGGAAAAGCATCACAAAGTACAGGAAAGCTACAGAGTTCAGTATAACGTAGAGAGGGACAATTAATGCAGAGTTCAAGCTAGAACAATGATACTGGATCTTCCCATCTCAACATACCTGAGGTCTGCCGCAGGGATGTGGGACTGGATGAAGCATGTCAGTGCGTCTCGAATTATTCTTTCAAGCTCCATGTCTCTCTAAACCTTTTTCTCTAAAAAAAGAGTAGGAAAAAGAAAGCTCCATGTAATGACAAAGGCAAGAAGCAGATCAAAATATCAACAAGATCAAAAGGTAGGCATGGTATAGCAAGTGTGCTCTTCCCATCAGAACAATTCGCAAACTCCTCCAATATGTCTTGTCACCCCTGGGTAACAGCAGGGCAAAGATATCCACCAAAAGCAGCAGTGTGAGGATCCACTGGAAATACCAGCCCAAAGCAGACCAATGTCTTGGGCCTCTCCTGCTCGTGTTGATGCTGGCAGTATGCAGCTCTACTGTACATTTTAAATGTCCCCTCCAGAAAGCAAAGCTGGAAATGCAGATGTGTCCAGCTGCAGGACCTCAGAGACTCCTCCTGAGCTGGAACTCTGTGCTGCCTGGCAAGCAAGCAGTGGGTAATGGGTTTGCATGCTCAGTGCAGAAAGGGGTGGACCTTCCAGCTAAGAGCATTTGCAGTGATACTTGGACTCAGGAACGAGTGGGAGGAAGGGTAATGTCTCCTAAGGAAAGGACAACCTAGAGCGTATTTTACAGGGAAATACCAAGCAGGGCACAGACAACTAGTCTGCCAGCCAAAATATCAAAGGTCTCCAGGTCAGGCACGGACTACCAGTGGAATCCTGCCCAAACAGGACCCTGTTGTTGTGCTCAGTAAATGAGCCATTCTGCAGTTGATGCAGCTGCAACAAGGGGCCCTTGATAACCCAAAACTCAGGGGAGTTGTAAGAATCACAGAGCTCCTACAGAAGCAGTGCCAGAGCAAGGCTGCCCACAGCCCTCCTTCAGCTACCAGTACTGGGCCTGGACTGAACCAGGCAGAGAAAAGCCATTCCTTAACCATTCTTTCCCACTGGTGTCTACAAAGCTGCTGGGTGGCCAAACTCCTGGTGTAAGCATTGACTTCTTCTGAGGAAGGACACTACCTGTGTATAGAGAAAGTGATGTAGTCATTGGCCAGAGAGCTTCCAAACATTGTCATGCTCCCACCAGTGCAGCTCCCTCATTCCAACCACACCAGAACCTGAACAGGTCTGTTTGACACAAAGCTCATGGAGCAGTTGTGTGGGTTGCTGAGAGACAATTCCCATGGGAATCAAAAAGGTTTGTCATTTCCTGAGATGGCACTTCCAGAGCTAGCAGGATATAAAAAACCCTATCCCATGGCACTCAGCAGTGCTCTTGCAGGACCTACAGAGAACCAAAGCCCAGCAGCCTGTTGGCAGGTCCATCTACAGTCTTGGGGCCCATCCAAGCTCTGTGCTGTGCTTGGCCACCACTGCAGGTGCCAAGAGCATATGGTGGCCGGCCAGAGGAGCACACCGAAGCCATCCAGACCTGCCTCTGGCTATGGTCACATTGAGGCTCTAGGGATCCGACTCTTGAAACTGAGGGAGAAAGCTGTGACACAGGCTTATGCAAAAGTGTTTTCCTGGGTATATGGCACCCCTCACTGCATCTCCCTGTGGTGATTCCCCATCAAATATTCCCAGTTTGTGCTCTTCTACTCTTCAGGGCTTTGAACACACACAGGTTTTGCTACCTGAAGGACCATCTCTGATTGAATCCCTGTATCAGTGCCATTCCCTTGGGGCAGCAGGGAGACAAATTTGGAAAGAACCTCACAGCAGCAGAACACAAACAGTGAGACGTACTCATATAGAAGAACTGCCCCAATGCTCAATGTATTCCAAGCTAATCACAAAAGCCATCTAATTACCTAAACTTTCCTGCAGCTACTATTAGTATCAACCCTTCCACTGATCTAGATCCAATAACTAAAAAAGAAAACAAACCTTTGTGTGTGCTTCTCACTTGGGCAAATGAACAGTGAGTTACAAATGCCAGGCCACTATATGACCAACATATGTGTATTCAAACACAGCACATGCAGAAACAGCTGGAGGAAGCCATCATGAGAAAGGACTACTTGTTTGCTGTTTCTGTCATAAGTTACAAAATTTATTTGTCTCCTGTAATATCAGCCAGAAAATTCCCATTTCACAGCACTAGAGGAAAACAAGAGTCCAAACCTTTTCAGGTAGGAGCTCTTCACACAAACACCCAAAGTGAGCTCTTGAGCTGCTTTTATTTTTCAGCCTCACGAGGATTCTTTGTTTGCATTTTTCTCACTTCTGCAGATGTCACGGCCTGCAAGTGTGGAAGCGGGCTGTAAAAACAACCACGTGGAAAAACACCTTCCCACTGCCCATTTAGTGCTTCTTTGTGTTTTGTGTGTTCTCTAGTGGCGTGAAAGAACCAAGTTTAGCTTTGCAACATCATTTGCATCAAGTCATCTTTGCAACATACCTAGAAAAAAAGGTGAGCTTTGTTCTGTCCTCAAACATCAAAAAAACAATGATAAGATTTTGAATCTTACTGTTGGCAAGAATACTATGCTAAGCAGCATGTTTCTCCCCCACTTTAAGCTGAAGCTGCAAATGCTGGCAACCACCAGCAAGCCCCCCAAACTTGCAAGTACTTTTTTTTTTAAACAGAAATCAGGGATGGGAAATCAACATATAGCAGTCAAAATGTTCTTACTACAGTCACTACTATAAAGAAGAATGCTTATTTCCTTCTTACTCAGAGTCTTCATGACATCCTGGGAACTGGAAGTCTAAAAGATTTTGTCCATTTCCATGAAACAGGCCAATATTCTATAAGAGATAACTGTATGGTGACCAATAACATTTCCTGACAACCCAATTACCTGAACAACAGAGCACAATTCACCATGTCAAAGGCACTTTTGTGAGGTCCATAAATTTGCTGCTGGTAATTTATTCTGATCAATAGAACAGGCAAAGTCACTCATCTCCTTAATCAAAGGCACTTGCAGGCAAGTGTCAGACTGGGACAAGAAACAGAAAAAAAGTAATTCAGCAACAGGAGTATCATAGCTATGGCCAGCCACCAACTGGTCCTGAATCCAGTCCCTGACCTCTGGCAACCACAAGAAATGCTGGTGTGAAGTGTTTTAAAATATTCAGGTATTTTCCTGTGGAGTGACCATGCTGTATCTGAACAAAAGCTTATTTTCTTGTGTCTGTGAGAGGAAAGACAGCATCAGGTTTTAACCACTGGGTATATATATTCTCTCTGGCATCTCAGACAAATCCATTCACCAGCATACTTGGATTTAATGTTTATATCCAGAGAAGTCGAGCTGCCACCTCTAGCCTGCCTTTGAAGAACAGAAACCCTTTACATGTCAAAAATAGTGTCTTACACTGAAGGATAGAAAGCAGCTAGGTGATCAAGTATTTCTTCAAGGGTCGGCCACCGCCCTTTCACTTGAAGAGCCTATCTCCACTCCTATAAAACCAGAGGCACAAAGAGAGACAAATGCACTTGGGTTTCATCATATCTTGCCACAGGGCAGAGATTTTATTCCCTAGTCAACAGTCCTTACAAAAATTCACATCTTGGGGATCTGTAGTGCCCAATGGTCTTGGCTGAATGAAGCTTGTGGAAGATGAGTCCTGAAGGTCCTCTGGCCTTTCAGATTCGGTGGGTATTTTCTTGAAATAGAGGGAGCTGATTAAAAACCTATGTACAAAAATTTTAAAATGGATTCTTCAAGGAATAAACTGATGTTGCTACATATTCCTCCCCATACAACCAAGTTTAGAATTACCTAACTCAGGAGACAAAAACACCTTATGCATTGTACCTTCAAATGCCACATTTTTTTCTAGTGGAGACCTGCCATAGTTAAGGGGGAGATTTACTAGAAGGGCTTATCCTACGTGCACAGTCTTGTGGAGGAGTGATTTATAATGCACAGAGCAATCTAAAACCCAAAGGCAGGAGAAATCACTCTCCTGAGAGCTCAATTTTACTGAAAAGGTGTTACCATCATTTTAAACTTCCAGCCATAACTGCAATGTGGATTTTAAGATGACTTTGGTAATTGTCAGCTGATTTAAACATATCTGTGATAAAGTCCTTCTGCATTTCTTGTCAGTAATGTGGGCTCTACTTAACATGTTGCACAGAATCTATTTTTTAAAACATATAATCAAGAAACGGTATTCCTATTGCTCTGTCCCCAGCTAGAGCCTCACAGTTTTGCAACCTTCAACCCTTGGAAATCCTTGTAACTTTTCAGTCTTTAAACACCAGGGTTTGTTATTAAAAGAGTGAGCAGTGGAGCACTGTATGTCATCTCAGTAAGACAGGCTTGGTTAGAAACATCAGGAGTGTTTACCTGATCCACATAATATTGCATGGCATACATATTTCCTCACCTCAAGCAGAGAAAAGCGGTATCAGTTCTCAAAATGTAAATGTGAAAATTATTCATTTTCTGCACTAGATACATTGGCCAGCAGCTCAACAGAGTTTGCCACCCTGTTGTCTGTCTTGAGAACCTGGTAATCTCCATCTCCCTTGCATTTTCCTTCCTAACATGTTAATGTAGCTATTTAAAAAAAAACCCCAAACAAACAAACAAACCCCCAAAACCCAAACAGCTGCAGAAATACCCCTCTAAAAGTACCATTATCCTTGTGGTGTCTAAAATATCTACTTAAGCTATACTCAAGAAAAGCTGGCTTCTTTTTGCACAACTCCTATGAATCTGCCTTCTTTAAAAAAAAAAAAAAAACAACAGGGTGAAAATGTGAAATGTTTGCATACAGCTAGATCATTTTGAAGGCTCCTTCAATTAAAATGTCAGTAATCATTCTCAAATGGTCAATATGATGGGATGGGAATGACTGATTGTGCCTTGAACTTTATGTTAACAACACAGACTCGAGGAGAACAACTTAGGACAATGTTTCTGAGCTAAGAGGAACTGCCATTCAGATGTATATCAACTTCTATGAGATCCTGAATTTGCCTACCAATGAGCTGAGGTTCCTGCAAGTGGAAGGAGATGTTTTGTATGCCTTGGATGTTTCTCAGGACAGGTTAAAGCAGTTCAGGTAAATCTGATCTGGCTGAGGGACTGACTAAAACACCTTGAGAGGTTCCTTTAACTCAGGTTCCAGTAATTATCCTTAAGTGAGTAAGTAATGGGACAGGGATGGTTCACTGTGCTCTCCCTGAAAACTTGTTAAGAGAAAACACAGAGCACATCTTGTGCAGGTCTGTGTGTGTGTACGCCTGTGCTTGGGGAAGTGCAGATCCCTGGGATATAAGGAGCTCTCAACATAGCCTGTGACATACAGCCTCAGAGGAAACCTTGCAAAAGTCAGATCTGCAGGACAAAGTGAGCTGTGACTACATTCCACTGAACATCTTTACCTCCTGAAACTTTGCTGGCTTAGAAGAACACTTTCCAGGCTGAGTAATACCTTACAGACATAATTTCAGTGCTCCTGTTTTTTGTTTTCCTTGTTAAAGAAGTCCTTGAAAGGACTTTCACAGTGTGGTTGCTATGGGAAAGCAGGCTGAGGTCACTGTGTATTGTAACACAATTAACTGCTTAATGCTGCAGCATTAAAATAAGGCTTTTGTTAATAACTTAGTCCCACTAAGTTACAGTAGTAGAAGATAGCAATGCCAGTGGCCAGACTTCCCCCTCACCCCCAAGAGCTACACCTCACAGCTGCACTTGGCTGGTGTTCCGCTGACAGGGGGCCCTTACCTGAGCAAAGTATCACCTGTGCGGGGACCTGGGCTCACAGCCAGTGCTTGCAGTGCGTCCCTTCAGTGCGTGCAGAAGGGTGGAGGGTCCATCCTCCAACCGCTCGGCCCGAGC
Organism: Antrostomus carolinensis; assembly: GCF_000700745.2. NCBI lineage: Eukaryota > Metazoa > Chordata > Aves > Caprimulgiformes > Caprimulgidae > Antrostomus > Antrostomus carolinensis. The sequence continues at coordinate 14,884 of NW_010303933.1, forward strand.
CAAGAGTGAGGGAGCCCCTTCTGGGAAAGGAAAGCCGAATTAGCTGGACAGGGATCACAACAGAATGGTTCTCTGTGTACTGGTGTCTTTGTGCTGCATGCCACCTGCGACTGGTTCCCTTAACGCGAAGGGTACAGCTTTATCCTTCGGGATGAAAGGTTCCGTGTGGAGGGCTGACTGGGATGTGAGC
>NW_010303934.1:0-7272 GCF_000700745.2 Antrostomus carolinensis
CCCCCAATTTTCCCTCCCCCCAAATCCTGCCTTCTTTCCCCACTCCACAACTACATGCATGTGGGAGAAGATGGTCTGTAGCAGCTCTGACCACTGTTTTTGCTCTCCGTATTGCCATCTCCAAAGGACTAGGATGGTGGGAATGCTTCCCATTGCTTTCCTCCCCAGGGCAAGGATGGCATGGGCAGGCCATGCTCTAACCCACCGTTAAGGAAAAGTTCACTTCACTTTGGCTTTAATATTTTAAAAGAATTATTCAGAGTCCGCAGGCACAATCACTGTTTCGTAAGGAGAAGGTACTCAGGGAAATATTAATATTTGAGGAAGAAAAGCTCGAGGCTCATGATTGAGACAGGAAGGGCAGAGAGTGCACCCTCCCCATTTTTTCATAAGTAGTTTTGTGCTTTATATCTCCTGGTCCTGACACATTGTGGGGTGAAGTCTGATTAACTCTCTTCTTGTGCTGTAAGTTTGCCTCAAAAAAGCAAGTTGATTGGACATCACTGGGGACAGAAGGCTTGGAGGTTTGTGTGAGGCTTGCTGCAGCCTGCTCACCCTGGAGCACAGGGGCTGCCTGCCCCTTTCCCCCATCATCCTGTGGGCTGCAAACATGTTTCCCCAGGTGGCCCTTTCAGGAGGTGGGCAAGCAGGCAAGCCAAATGGACTACAAGCTTCATCTGTAAGTCTTGCTCTTGGAGTATGTTCCAGCAGATCTCCATGCTGCTCAGAGTCTGCTTTAGCAATGAGGAGAAGTTACAAAGAGCCATGCTGAACACTCCCTCAGGTGAGCGCCCTGCTGCTGCGGCACACAGCCTGGGACAGCACACGGGTTGAAATCATCCCTCAGGACAGCCAGGGCTGAGATATGCCCAGCTTCTCCTGGGTCCACCCAAGGAGGTACCAAGGCCAGGCATGCAGCAGCTCAGACCTCAGCACAGCAAGCCACCCAAGCGGAGAACAGGGTAAGCTTGTAATGGTCTGTGCCAAAGCCAGAACCACCACGTCCCCACGGTTATAGGAATCCAAGTTCACCAGATGAACACAAACGTGGTGGTACTTACCTACTGCAAGAAAGCCATCTAATGACAACACAGCCCCCAGGTCGCATCTCGGTCCCTGTCCCCCCATGCTCTGGGGGGAGCTTAAAGCTGTGCCCGTTCTTCCCCAGGGTTTGTGCCTGACTAAGGTGCTGACGGGCAGCGTCCTGACTCTGCAGTTGGTGCTGAGGAGCAAGAGTGAGACACCTTATCCATCTGCTGCTCAGGCTGTAAGGGGAAATTCAGCCCTGTAGTGTGAGCCAATGTTCATATAAGTTTTACATGCACTGTATCTGCTCTCCAGATAGTAATAGTGTGATGTACGGCCTCCACTGAGGACTGCACAAAACCTGTGGGCTATAGATATCCTACACAGCTCTCCACAGGGGTTCCACAATGCCTTGGCCCCTGCTGACCCTCTACCAAGAGGCAAGTTTCACACAATGCCAATTGTGGGACCAGCAGTCTTTCAGAGTCACCTGAACCAAGTACTCCTCGAGTTTTTCCTGTGACCCCAGTCACTGTAGGAGAATTAACTCACCTAGAGGAGAAGAAGGAGTGGTGAGGAGGAGAAAAAGAGGCGGGGAGATCATAAGGTACTATGGAGGATATACAAATGCAAGTTGCTGGAGGGGTATTTTTTCCCTGCAGTTACCACCAGATGATGCTACAGAACAAGCCACCAGGAGCACTGGCAGCTTCCTCTGTGGGAGCCCACATACTTACACGTTGAGTAATACCACTTTCGAGATAAAATGACTTCTTAAAATCCATTCTTATTACTCATACAGGTATTTCTTAGACATCATTGCTGCAGAACATCAGTGCCTCTCCTCAATTATTCAGCCGAGCTCTTCCCTAGACCTCCCCATAAGAAGGATTCCTGCACAGCACCGCTGCAAATCCTGCCATCGCACATCCCCAACCACACAGCAGTCGGGGCGCAGCACACGCACATGCACACACCAGAAGGATCTCCACACCACTCAGAGCACTGCTGCCCTTGAAGAAACAACATGGGGGAACCAGGCAACCACCAGTCGTCAGAATTAACTCCTACAAACAGCCCTCTGAGAAAGATGGCCCACATTGAAAATTTTGCATAAAATAGACATTCAGAAGAACACACACACCACCTTCAAAAAGGTGAATCTTGAATTAACAAACCTACTGGCTAAAAAGACCTCTCAGCTATAAAGAAGATACTAACTCTTAAGATCTATTATAGATGCTCCTCTCCTACTAGCACCTCAGTATCCCACAAGCAGTATTACCTCTCCCTTGTGAGCACTTCACAAGTACTGACTAAACTTGTTCTCAAATTGTCCAGCTGATTAACGTAATTAAATGAGATCCAGACCAACTCATATCAATATATATTAACATGAAGATTGCTGCTTCTGTTTCAGAAGTGAGGAAGGGCTTGTGTGCCTGGAAGCTGCTGTTTCTCAATAGCGTCAATGGATCTAGTGAAAAAACCCAACATCCACCCAACACCAAACCTGCAACACCTTTGCCTGTCCCTGAAAACACCTGATTTGTGAGCTTAGGCTATGCTTTTCTCAATGGCAATGGCACTCCAAGTGTCTTCTGTCTCCTCTCTACTTTCCCCACCCAGTCCTACCTCCACCATCTCCTTTTGCTGCACCAACACCACCATTCATGGCACTATTTGCTGTCATTACCAGTATAATAGCTGTCTGCTAAGAGAAGGTTCTCCTTTCCTTTTTGCTGGTGCCAGCACCCACCTGTCCATCCTCCCAGCCTGTTCAGAGAGCTAGACCAAGAGAAAGCTGGCATCTTGGTTTTGAAGAGTTAATTTTGGGTGACTGAGCTTGGGTCACTGTGTTTGCAAACAGAAGGTTAGAAGAGGAATGTGCTGCCATAAAATCTGCCATCCCTGTCCTCTCCTTCACTGACTGTTGTGGGTTCCTTGTGGTTCCTTTCACAAAGGCAAAAGCCAGACCAAAGCCTGCTGGTGTTTTAGTGAGGTGGTCACAAGGGCAAATGTCCCCTTTGGGATTTAGTTAAGGACAGTAAATGATTTTCTGTCTGTGACCTACATAAGGGCTGAGGCCAGGTTTCCAGTAGTAAAAGGCTAATGCAATAACACAGATTTTGCTTAGCTTTACATGTGTGGGTTAAGCTAATCCAACAAGATACAAATATTTTCAATGATAGTCCTTCCCCCCCCCACCCCACCCTTCTCATATAGGCTTTCCAGTAATGCATTCTTTATCCATAAATTAGCAATGACATTGAAAGAAACCCTTTAATGCTACAAACCACCAACAAAACAGAGGTTGGAAGCTGAGGCTATTCCTTTCCCATATGTGTCCTTATGACATGAGCAATCAGACCCCTGGGAAAGCTCAGACTTTGCCAGTATCCAAAGTACTCTGTGATTTTCCATAACACTTCACTCACAGAGAACACAGATAACAGCATTTTCCAAAAGAGAGTCTGAGGTGGACAATAATTCATCGAATGCATCTCCTCTTTTCCATCATCCTAGATGTGCGAGGGTGCGATTCCACTACTGGCCTTGCTGCAGCCTGAAAATTATTCAGATAAATACCATTTAAAAAAAAACAGGGAAGGCATTATTATAATTTTTGAAGCATGGAAAGGCCTGGGAGGGCTTCTTCAAGGGACTATAAGGGGTAATAGATATTTAGTGCTCATGGTCATCCCTGCTAAAAGGGATAATAAGCAGGGATAGTTACTTTCTATATATGGAGTTCAGAGTCTTGGAACCAGCCTGAGTTACTTATAAGTAAAAGAAAGAAAGCTCCATTGTTACGTTGTTGTTCCCATTTTCAAAGAAAAAAGAAGGTAACAACTGGGTTGTGGTGAACATCTTTTTTAAGCTACGGGGAAAACTGACAGGAAAATAAATAAGAGGCATGAATTTCACCAATACAGAACAAGTCCTAATTCAATTCCGGTTTGATGACCTGGTTAGGACTTTGGTGGTAAGCAATCCATCTGGTAACAGTGTGCAGGACATAACATGTCAGCTTACGTGCATGCAGCAGTGCCTCTTTGAAAGGATGTACTGGTAACAGCCTACAACTATTTTTCAAAGAACAATTTCCCTGATTTTTTTTTTAACCTCTTTTTCAATTTTTCAACTTGAAATGTTCTCTGCCATTCCTGTCTCTGAGGTGCACGAGTGCAGTGCTCAGGAATAAGAATATTCTTTTGTGTAGAGGAGAAACATCAAAACATGTATTACAAAGAGAAAAATGCTTTATTTACAGATATTTAGTTTTACAAACGGACAAGGAATGGCTGAAGTAGAGATAGAACTTTGCTTTTGTGCTTTCTTCATCCATACAGTTTGGGTTTTTTTATCAGGAAATGCTGTTTCATGTTTTCAGTCACAGAATTACCATCCTTGCCATAAGTTATACTCTGTTCATTGTGAATTGCCAAGTTGTTTTTTCTGAGTGAGCTACTCCTGTACACCCCTGTCAAAAATGACTATGTTCTTTGCAACTCAGTCATTCATAAACTCAGACAGAATCTTCACAGGAAGATGCTTTTCTTCTGCTATATTACCGAAAAAAAAAAAAAGGTCTGCTGATGTTGGGCAAACGGTGTTTAGCAAGGGGAGTTTTCTGCTCAGTCCTGTGTTCTGCTTCCTTTTAAAATTTTTTTGAGGAAACCAAACTTTTTATGCACACAATCACTGCAAGCCAAAAATAACAACTCTTAAATTAGCACTGAGTAGGTGGAGGGGTACAACTAGCACACCAGCTTGCCATAACAGTCTGGATATATAAATGAAGAGATAGGACTTGACATGCAGAATAACTAGAACTGTCAGATGACTAATAGATTTCACTCATTATATGCTGAGGCCCTGGAAAAGTAGCTAACGAAGTGGGATTACTTAAAAATATACCTATATTAGCTGGCATAAGCCCCCGATGCGCAGTCAGGTCTGCTGAGATGCAGACGCTTACCCACATGTGCCCCGACCGTGGGAGCTGCGTGCGGGGTGTGCGAGGTGGCAGAAGGCGAGGGGGCTGGCAGCACTGAGGAGGGGGGACGGTTCCCCTGCACTGTTGTTTGAGGGGCGCCTAGGCCTGCACTGTGGCAGAGATAAGCAGTCCCTGCAGGGGTTTCAGCCTCTGGCCCCTTTTTGCCCCTCCTGGTGCCCACATGAGCATCTGTAGAGCAGAGCGGTGAAGGGGAGGCAGGAGCTGGTCTGGGCAGGGAACAGCCCCCTCCTCAGACAGCTGGAACTTTCCATGGGAACAGAAATATCCCCTGGTCAGGTCTGATGGCAGACATCACCTACAGGTCAATACCCCAGCCTTTTGGGTTTGCCCCTGTTCTGTAGCAGCTGCTGAAAATCACACCGGTGTCTAAGGACAGTGCCATTGCCATGCCCTGTGGTGACAGGAGGTGACAGCACCTCTCTGGCATCAGACTCTCACGCACCACTGTCTGGTTGTGTCTTGCTACCATTTTGCTTTACAGGCTGCTAGAAAATATCCTGGCTGTTCTTCACCATTAGCTCTTCTTTACCATTTTTCTCCATGTACCACAGAGGACCTATAGGACAGAGCAGATGGTGGGTGTGAGAGGAGCCTTGGGGGGCTATATGGTACTCTGCTGTATGGTGCTCTGCAGGAGCCATAAGTTGAGAAATGGGGGATACAGGGTGCAACAGGACCTGCCAGATGATTGCCTGATTTATTGCCTTGTGTTTGTCTCAAACCATACTGACAGCTGCAGGATTTCTCCTTTGGACACATGAAAGCCCTCGCGCCAGAGGGAGACTGGCAGACTGGAGTGTGTCCGGTGGAAGGACACAGAGCTCAGGGCTGGAGCTCATGGCCTGCAAGGAGCACAGGCTGCCCAGAAGCTGTGAAACCTCCAGCCTTGAAACGTGACTTCCCTTTGTGGTCCTAGTTGTGATTGAAGAGCTGAGGTGGCTGAGGGCCATGGGGGGATCCTCCTGGTCTGGGGCATTGTAGGAGGTGCAGCAGCCCTACGCTGCTAGAATGCCTCTTGGGTACATGGAGATTTTGATGTGCAGCCCATTGTCTGGTGAGATACATTTGTTTATAAGCTGACGGACACCTTGAAGATCTGGTTTTAAGTTAGGCTACCGATTGTGAGCTATAAAGCAAACTGCACACCTGAGATAGCTGTTACTTGCTTGGGTTCGTACGATTATCCCGAGTGGCCAGTTGACTAGCTGAACTTTCCTCATCTGGGGCCGCAGCACACTATCAATTTTTAATAAGATCATGGGTGAATCAGTGGGGAATTTTACCTAAAAATCAGTGTCAGGAAAAGACCTGCGTTTAATCTTGGTGATTAAATGCTTTGACTAAAGTGCTTGGTGTGGTAATGGCATTTAAAAACCTGCCATTAATTAATCAATGGCTTGATGGTGAAAATTGATTTTTTTATATTTGGATTTGATTTGTAAGCTACGTGGGGGTTAGTGAGTAGATAGTTGAGATTTTGTATTTGATTTTTAAAAGTAGAATATTTGAAAAGAAGTATCCTTAATTCAATACACATCCAAGCATTGAGATTAAGAATGATGGTTGATTTGGATTTCCCCATCTTGACTTTCGAAGTTGATGAGGAGGTGCTTCCACCTTTTTGTGTGTAAAAATCAACTTGTGTAGTTTGGCAGGTTTTGTAAAATACTTGCGGTTAAGGCACAACTCATGTTTATTTATTAAAGCATTTTAAAATGTACTTACCCAGATTTGAGCTGAGTCATTACTTAAAAAGAAAAAACAACCCCACTTTGGCAGCTGGAGCAATGTTTGTTGCAAGGTGTTCTCTGGCTTCCCTGCATCTCATCGAATGGAGATGGTGTGTGTGATGCACAGCTAGAGCACTGGCTTAAATTCCCTCAGAATCTGTAGCAGCAGAAATAGCACAGGAGCAGGCTGCCATGGGGGAAACGCCGTAGCACCTTGTTTGTGTCTGAGCCATGTAGGTACCCGTTGGAGCTTGGGGGTCTCCGGTAAACGGCAGAGAAGGATGGAGGATGTGGCGTCAGATGGCACCCGCGAGTGAGGGAAGCAGGAGTGGACAACGCCTGGGTCAAAGATCTGGTGCCAACAACACGTGCTGGGCCACGGCTCCTTGTGTCTGGTGGTGAACATGAAGGAGATAGGGATGGGGAGAGCTCATCGCTGCTCCAGGGGGCTTCGAGGGGGTCGAGAGCCCTGAGAGGCGGGTGCCCGAGCGAGGG
>NW_010303935.1:0-2619 GCF_000700745.2 Antrostomus carolinensis
GCCCCCACAAAAAAAAACAAACCAAAAAATTATCAAAATGTCTTCAGTTATAAAATATCTTTAAAAAAATTCCCATCGTTAAAAGAATAAATAACAAAATATATAAAAAATAACTTGGTTGCATCAAAATTACAAGTAGGAGTTGTAGATAGGGTTTTTTTTCTTTTTTTTTCTTTTTTTTTTTTTGGAATATCTTTTTTTATGGTCAAAAGTTTTAATTTTTAACTTTTTTTTTTGCTTCTTTTCTCTTCTTTTCTATGGTGCGGTGTCCAGTTTAAAATAAGTATAAAATTAATAAATAAAAAAGTTAAATAAATAGCAAAAAGTTAACATAAGGTGTTGTAAATATAAATTACATACATCTTGCCAAAATTAAATAATTTACAGGATAATTAAACTAACTACTTTTTTAATTATTATTATTCCCCCCTCTCTTTCTTCCAGGAAGTGCAATTTCTCTACTTTTAAATACTAACTGAATTGCAGTCACAATCAATTTGGACTCTATTTACATCTTAAGAACATTGTGTTTTTAACACCTCAAATTATTATTATTATTTTTTCCCCCTTTCTTTTGTAGTTTTGCACTCGGAATGGGTTGTAAAATTAATGAACTCCTGGAGTCTGATCCTGCAAACACTTCAGGATGTGAGCAAACCCACCCACGCCAGCTGCCCAGCTCAACCCAACTGAGGAACCAACACGAGTTCAAGTCACTCAGGAGCTTCACAACCAGGTCTGGTGGCAACTGCCATCGCTGGGAAGCTTTTGACTGACTGAAATCGCTGATGACACCCTAAATATCTGCAGGATTGAGCTCAAAATGACACCGCAATCTTGTCTTTAGTTTGGGTCAGCAAATCCTCCCCAGCTCTGCCCGCCCCACCACTGGGAGCCATGTGGGATGAAGGATGCGGGAAGGATGAGGGATGAAGGATGAGGGATGCAGGATGAAGGAGGAAGGATGAAGGATGCAGAATGAGGGATGCAGGATGAAGGATGTGCCCTGCACTGCGACCCCTTGAAGGATTTTGTCCCCCTCCACTTCTGAAGCATTAGCAGTGAGGGGACACTGAGCTCCAGGGAACTGGTGGGGTGACAACCAGCTCCACGCGCAATGGAGCAGGCGCTGGAGAGCAACATCTCAAAGACATTCATAAAGTTGGTGTTGAAGTGCACAGTGGGCTGCGTGTACCGAGCTGCTTACAAAATGCTTCTTTGGAAGAATACCCAAGACCTGAATACTCTTTTTTTTTCTTTTTTTTTTTTTTCTTTTTTTCTTTCTTTTTTTCTCAGAATGGTGCTTGCACTCTGATTTAGCACAAAACATAGAGCACCAAACCAAAAAACACCCATTGCCCTGTGGATATCTGTAAGAAATCAACTCCTGATTTACGGTAGATAAGCACTTTGCTGGCCATCAATTAACATCTTCTCTTTTCTTTTTTTTTTTTTTGTTGGTTTTTGTTTCTCATTTTCTTTTTGTTCGTCGCAATCTCAAACGTTCTCTGGCATTGATGTATGATCTCTGGACTGGCAATACTGCGCCGCTGTAAAGGATGATCACAAGAATGAAAAGAACCAGAACTGTCATCAAATAGACTTCCAAAAAAATCATATACACCGGACCATGACACATTAAAGAATTCTTCTGTATGAAATATCTGGTATTGGCCTATTCATAATAGCTATTCTCATATTTAAGACAGACAAAGGAATACTGTCGTTGCAAACTCCAAAAGCTTCCCTGAGAACCTTTTTTTTTCCATTGCGCTTTCCACTGGAGATCCAGAACTGCTCTTCAGATTTCTTTCAGAAAATAAAAATAAGCTACTTTTTTTTATAATACTTCAGAGTTCCCATGCCCAGTGGATATCTGAACACCTCGGGGTTGGGAGGCCCAGCACAGGTTCAGATTTACAGGTAGCTTGCAGCTCCAGCACTTGTAGCAACATAGAACATAATTCATGTGTGAGTAGGTGATCTGGACATACAACCATAGACAACATGAGGGTTTAAGCCAGTCATACGCTAGTCTTGGATCAGACAAGACCCTGTTCTTGTCACATTTTAATTCTTGGATCAACTCTGCAAGAGCATGGCAACTCATGAAAGATGCCTGTTCTTCACCAGCCACCAAGCCCCACAGCCTACTGGAGAATTTAACCTTCCATCCTGATCTACCTCGTGGTCCAGGTAGAAAAACCCCACTTTTCTCAAGAAGGTCCAAAGTTAAGTAAACGAGAACATTGAGTTTGATCAGTTCCATGTCTCAGAAATGGCCTCTTGGTTAGGTTTTGGTCCTTTTTTTTTTTTTTTTTTCTTTTTTTTTTCATTCATTAAACAAGTTTTCTAACTTGTAAACCTGAATACTTGGAGGGAAAGTTCCATCTTACAATCTGTTCACTTGCTCATCTCCATCCTGTGGCACTAAACCTGGATGCCCTTGACAGCTTGCTTGATGCTCTCCAGCAGGTCCTTGTTCTCCGGGTTCTGGTAGCACTCCTGGTTGGTATACATGTCGGTCAGCGTGTTCACGTATGCATCAAAGTTCTGCTCACTAATTGGCTCCTGCAGACAAAAAACCCAAAGAAAATCATAGAATCATAGAATGGTTTG
>NW_010303936.1:0-342 GCF_000700745.2 Antrostomus carolinensis
AGGGGTCAGGGACACTCGGGGATCAGGGGACACCCCAGGATCATGGGACACTCTGGACCAGGGGACACTCTGGGATCAGGGACAGGAGCTGCCACCAAGGAAGGGACAGAGCAGGACAAGGAGCCCAGAACTCAGAGATTTCCTGCTCTGGGGGTCTGGCCTGCGCCCCTCTGGGGAAAAGGAGATCCAGGGAGGAGGAGGAAGAGGAGGAGGAAGAGGAGGAAGTATTTTCTGTACTAGCATTAACAGAGTAGGGTAGATTTAAATAGTGACTGCCACACTCTTGATAGAAGCAGCACGTGTGGAGCTTCTCGTACTCCTCCTTTGCCATCCGAAGGCGGT
>NW_010303936.1:470-1050 GCF_000700745.2 Antrostomus carolinensis
AAGAGGGAGGAGGAGGAGGAGGAAAAAGAAGAGGAGGGAGGAGGAAGAAGAAGAGGAGGGAGGAGGAAGAAGAAGAGGAGGGAGGAGGAAGAAGAAGAGGAGGAGGAGGAGGAAGAAGAGGAGGAGGAGGAGGAGGAAGAAGAAGAGGAGGGAGGAGGAAGAAGAAGAGGAGGGAGGAGGAAGAAGAAGAGGAGGAGAAGGAGGAAGAAGAGGAAGCCCCCAGCACACCCCAAGCCCCCGGCACTTGCCTGTTGTTCCCGTCCTTGGCGGGTTTGGGGACAGTGACCTGGAGACAGAGCCCGTGTCAGGGGTGATCCCCCCCCGTGGTGCAGACCCTGAGGGGGTGCAGACCCTGAGGGGGATCAGGGGGGTGCAAGAGGAAGAAGAAGAGGAGGAGAAGGAGGAAGAAGAGGAAGCCCCCAGCACACCCCAAGCCCCCGGCACTTGCCTGTTGTTCCCGTCCTTGGCGGGTTTGGGGACAGTGACCTGGAGACAGAGCCCGTGTCAGGGGTGATCCCCCCCCGTGGTGCAGACCCTGAGGGGGTGCAGACCCTGAGGGGGATCAGGGGGGTGCAAACCC
>NW_010303937.1:0-329 GCF_000700745.2 Antrostomus carolinensis
CTCGGGACAAGGCTGGTGTGATCCCTGTGTGAGACCCAGGGGGGCGACACCCCGAACTCGGCGCTTCCAGGGGCTCCATCACAGCTTTGTAGAGCAACAGGAGGAGGAGAGAACGGAACAACCAGGGAAGGAGATGCGGATTTCTGCCCCGAGGGACAGGCACGAGGTGCTACCAGGTGACATTTCAGCCTGGAGAAGAGCAGCCTGAGAGGGGACCTGATCAGTGTCTGTAAATACCTGAACTGTGGGGTCAATGGATGGGGCCGGGCTCTTCTCAGTGGTGCCCAGTGACAGGACAAGGGGCAATGGGCACAAACTGGGACACTGAC
>NW_010303937.1:611-918 GCF_000700745.2 Antrostomus carolinensis
CTGGGATTTCGTGGTGCTGAGCAGATGCTCTGGGGCTGCTGCTTCCCACACTTTGACATGGGGTCTCCCAGCCTCTCCTGCTGCCCACGCTCTGGGACACGACACCCCTCAGCTCAGGGACAGGAGGGTGGCAGTGAGGCCCTGACACAGGGACTGTCACACACTCTGCTCACTGTCCCCAAGGCCAGCTCACCCTCTTCCCTGCGAAGCGGCGCGGCCGGGGGGTGCTGGTGTCCGGGAAGAGCTTGTCCAGGCGGGGCTCCCGCTTCTCCAGCATGCCGTGGCACGAGGTGACGGTCAGCAGGTC
>NW_010303938.1:0-535 GCF_000700745.2 Antrostomus carolinensis
TTACAAAAGCAAATCCACTTATTACTAACAATATTATTTTAAGAATGTCGGAAAAAGAGATCTAGGCAGTGCCTGGAAGCTCGGCGAGAGCAATCCCGCATAGGCAGGGAGGTGGTAAAGATCCCTTATAGAGAAAAAGCCAGTTGCGAGTTGGCCGGTTTAAAGCTGCAGAGATCCGAGTGACCTGCCCCACAACAAATGCCTGGAGTTAAACGGGGCTCCTCCCCCTCAAGGTTCAAACCTCCCCGTCTCGCTAATGCATCACTCCATCTAGCGCTCACCCAACCCGGCCTCCGCGCTTCCCCACCATGTGCGCACCTTCCGCGCCCGCGGATAGACCAGCGGACACCCCGCCCGGCTTCCCTCACCTCGCTGAGGGTCCTGCCCCCTCCTCCTTCCCCTCCCCGAAACTCGCAGAGGTATTAAAAATATTTCAGAAACGAATGGAAAGGTGGAAAAATTACTCCCGGGACCCCGTGCCCGCCCCCAGCACCGCTCAGCTCTCCCCTCTCTCCTCCGCAGCGTTTGCGCCCCC
>NW_010303939.1:0-523 GCF_000700745.2 Antrostomus carolinensis
ATTCTATGATTCTATGTTCTTAAATGCTATGAATTAGTCACCAGTGGAATATATTATGTTCCATTTAACATACAGTATAAATCTATGCCTTCAACCGCACACCCTTCACAACAGGACAGGGGCAGGAAATAAGATGAAAAAGCTCCTGGACTGAGATAAAGACAGGGACATCACTTGCCAATTACCAACACCGGCAAAACAGACTCAATTTAGGGAAAAATAATTTAATTTATTGCAAATTAAAATAGACTTGAGCAGTGAGAAACAAAGACTAAATTTAAAACAACATTTCCCACACCACACCCAATTTCTCCACTTTAACTTTACTTCTCCACTCCTGACTCCTCTATGCCCTAGAGCTGCCACAGACAACACAGGAGCCTCCTGGGATCAGGCCAGATACCTTAGGCTATCTGAAGTGTGCTAAGCACCTCACTTTAAGCACTTCAGTTATTCTGTAGAGAGAGTGTTCAGTTCCTAACAGATGAATACCCAGTGCCATTTGGGAGCTTGTCGAGTGTCC
>NW_010303940.1:0-1696 GCF_000700745.2 Antrostomus carolinensis
CCACCTCCTCGGACAAGGAAACCACCAACAACGAGAACGAGGAGCAGAACTCGGGCACCAAGCGGAGGGGGCCCCGTACCACCATTAAAGCCAAACAACTGGAGACCCTCAAAGCCGCCTTCGCCGCCACCCCCAAACCCACCCGTCACATCCGAGAGCAGCTGGCCCAGGAGACCGGCCTCAACATGAGAGTCATCCAGGTAAGGGCAGCCCCAACCCACCACCCCATAGCCCTTCTCACCCCATAGCATGATGTCATGGGGCTGGTCAGCCACGTCATTCTGAGGTTCCTGTGACATCTGAGCTTCTTCTTGCAGAGCTGAGACAGGGAAAGGACCCATCTGGGGAGAAAAAGAGAAGGGGTGCTGGTGGGGGGCCAGGTCAAGGTTGTGATGGGCTTCCCCAGGTGCTGGGGGCACTGAGGCTGGTCCCACGAGCTGGGGAAACAGGGACAGGCAAGCCCCAGTGTCACCTCAGGCCCAGCCCTGCACCCTCCCCATGCTCCCACGGGAGAGCAGGATCCCACACACCCATAGCTGGGCAAGACCAGAACCAGATTTTCCCCCACCCTGTGCTTCAGTCACAGTTCCCGTGGGACGAGATGAAAACCAGTCCCAAAACCTGAGCCAGCATCTCCTCCGCTGCCTTGGTCCCCAGGGCCGAGGGGGATCTCTGGCTTCCCCAGGAGATGGATGCTCCAGAGCCTTGTGGAAGCCAGGAGAAGCCATCGTGCTCTGCAGGCAGTCCACACTGTCCCCGTGGAGAAAACCCCTGTGGAAATGTGGGGATTCATGGCCTTTAACAGCTGTTCACGGGGGGGACACTCCGGCAGAGCTGTGAGTCCTGGGAGCAGAAATCCCAAAGGAACACGATGTGCTCCTTCCCCCAAACCGCCCCATTCCCAGGGGACACGCTGGGGGAGTGGGACAAGAATCCAGAGCCCCACCAGAGCTGGGGAAGGCACATGTGGGCTGAGGCTGCACAGCTGGGATGAGGTGATACCCCTTAGAGAGGTGACTGTGTCTTCCTCTCCCATCTTCATCCTCACCAGCTGCCACCGGTCCTTCTCTCCCTGCTCCCCACTTTCCACCTACTCCTGCCACCATCCAGAGGTGTCCCCCCATTTTCCTTCCCTCTTTTCCTCCCTTCTTCCCCCCTCTAGAAGGGAAAATTCTCCTTCCTGTATTTTCTGGCCACCTTCTCCTTGTAGGGACAGACAGACGGATGGCACAGGGGGACACAGCTGGGGGGGGCAGGGTTTTAATAAGCTCCCTGCTCCCCACTTTCCACCTACTCCTGCCACCATCCAGAGGTGTCCCCCCATTTTCCTTCCCTCTTTTCCTCCCTTCTTCCCCCCTCTAGAAGGGAAAATTCTCCTTCCTGTATTTTCTGGCCACCTTCTCCTTGTAGGGACAGACAGACGGATGGCACAGGGGGACACAGCTGGGGGGGGCAGGGTTTTAATAAGCTCCCATTATTTAGTTGTGCAGGTCTGGTTCCAGAACCGTCGGTCCAAGGAGCGGCGCATGAAGCAGCTGAGCGCGCTGGGTGCCCGGCGACACGCCTTCTTCCGCAGCCCACGCAGGATGCGGCCCCTCGGCGGCCGCCTCGACGAGTCCGAGATGCTGGGCTCCACGCCCTACACCTACTACGGAGGTGAGGGACCGTCCGCGGGGGACCCTCACCCCCCAACCCT
>NW_010303940.1:1724-1964 GCF_000700745.2 Antrostomus carolinensis
CCAGTCGGGTTTGTCCTGTCCCTGTCACCCCCACTCCGTTCCCTGTCCCCTTTCCTGAGCCCACCCGTGGGGACGGTGAGGGGGCTGAGCCCACCACAGCACTCCGGTACGGCACACGCCAAGGCATCTTGTGCATGCACACCCACGCGTGTGTGCACACCCACGCAGGGACAGCTGTGACCACCCACGCGTATGCACCCCCACGCAGGGACAGCTGTGCACACCCACGTGTGTGTACAC
>NW_010303941.1:0-6665 GCF_000700745.2 Antrostomus carolinensis
AAACCCAATACACACAGCTCCATGGAGAGGGCCACATCCTTGGCCAGATTGAACTGGTGTTGATTGATCTGCCAAACTGATTTAGATCCCAGTCAGAGCTGTGTCACTGTGTGTGCAGTGTACGCAGGCAGGCACACAACTCCAAGGTTCGGCAGCTCTGCCACCTCCCTTCTCCCTGGAGAAGGGAGAATCACATCTCTTCTTTGCTCTTTTGTTTCACATCCAGATCTCATTGGTGGCTCTCTGGGGGCAACAAAAGAGACAGCAAAAGAGATGCTTCAATTTCCTGAAAGGTCAGATAACTGGGGACCCCCTTCTTCTCTAATGGACTGCAAGCCATGCTGTAGGAGCAGCAGGCTTTAAACTCTCCATAACTTTGCAGCTCAAGGGATTAGAAATCATGTCTATTTACTTTCAAGTCATGAAAAGCAGCTCCTTTAAAAGAATCACCGAGGTCTTGGGAACCTGGAAAGGAGTTTCCAGGCACTTGGTAACTGTCCCTGCAGAGCCTGGCAAGTCCAGCACAGACCAGGGCTGCATGGGGTTGATGAAATTGGATGAGGGAGAACTTGCAAGGGAAGAAGGAGGAGAGGAAGAAAAAACTGGCATTTTAGATCACTGAGACCTGGCCTGTTATTAAAACCATTCTTGCCCTGGGTTGACAACTTCCATGACTATTTTGTCCCAGAGCTCAAAGGAAACCTCATGCTGCTCTCCCTTGCTGATGGAAAACAGGAATGAATATTTAACTGGCAATGATGACAAATGAAGATTTTGCATTAGAGAGGGGTCCCTGCAAGAATCCCATACTCATGGAAGCGACTCGCCTCCTCGCCCTGCTGTGTTTACTCTCTTGGTGCATCGCCATCAGAGGAGAGGATACGACAAAGTCTGAGCAGCCTTATGTGCCTGAAAAGGCAGGGGTTTTTTCACTCTTGAGCAAGCACATAAATTCAATGGCACCTGGTTGTTTGCATGCCTGAATGTAGGATAGCTGACCAGCAAGGAGCTTCATCTCCTCTTCACTGCACTATAAATTCTGGCGCCAGTGTGGTAGGCAGGGAGGAGTGCATGGGAAAAGGTTGGGCTGGCACAGGAAAAATTTGGGAGTGGGAACAGGGTTGTCTCTGCTTTCACTTTAGATACCTTAATTGAGGAAATACCAGACTCAATTCACTGACACATCCTCAAGAGGGAGGGTGTCAGTGAGTGGAAAAAATTTGAGAAAAAGCAGTTTGACTTTCTGGAGTATAAAAAAGAAAGCAAGCTTAACCATTTGATCAATGGATTGATTTATCTACCTGTCTCTCTAACTATCCATCTGTCTATCTATCCTGAAATAACAACTTACAACTTACTGTTTTGAAATACAAAATAATACCAAAGAAGTTACAGCACTTGCACAGAGTTTATATTTTGAAATAGAGGCATGCCACATCTCCTTCTGCTTTCAATTACTTTTATACAGGACTAGCAATTTTAATAGCTGTATATTAATAAACTGAAGCAGAGCTGGCCTTGTTTCTCTACACTTCACACACATATCCAGACAACACATAGGTATACAAACGCTACACATTATATATATGAAAGCCATATTGATAAGATAAATTGCATTTACGATGCACCTCTGACCACCTCAGCTGCACTCTGCCTGCTAATCCATTCCTAATGGGACTACATCTTGCAATCAAAAAGTCTAATCATTTTCAAACAGCCACCATTATTTTTTGCAAATCAACCTGTCAGAATAGATGCTTCTGTCCTTCTTTCCTTGTATAGCACTTTGTCATTCTGAATTGGAGGATGCATGAAGATCATTCCTGGATTAGCCATAAGCTTAAGGCCTGAAACCAGTGAAACCTTTATGTAATAGGACCAATTCCTATTTCAATGTTTTAGGTCAAGGGAATTTTTAAACAACATTTTCAGGTGTTCTGTATATGTAACAAAATTAACAGAAAAATAATCATGTGAGGATGCCTTGGAAATTTTGCTTTAATTTGAAATCAACATATTGTATTCATTTTTTATTTCCTCCTGTTTCTGAAGGTAGACAAAGTTAGATACCACAAATACAATTTTCTAGAGCTCAGGAAGAGCCATTGAAAACTTTTAAAATTATATAAATGTTGTGAATAATGTATGGTTTGAAAAGTTTTCTCAAAACCATCTCAGGCTTCTTTGTCTGTATACAACTATCATCAAGGGTCTGCGTTGAACTAAATTCTCATTTTGTCTATGTTCATCGTTAGAAAATTAGACGGGCTAAAAACCTGCTTTTTTTATCTTTCCCATATGTGGTCATTTCATTCTGTCTCTAGTATTTGGGAAATGAAAACTTGTGGCCTTCATTAAAATTTAAGGAATGTCCTCCATAGATTTAGAGGAAACTGGTTTAGAAAAAGTACAAATGTGATTGCTTAGAGTGCAGATTTCAGCGCCAGTCAGAGATGAGTTTTGATTAGCCAACAGAGCACTAAACTGTGGTTGGCTCCATCATTTTCCTTAGTGTCATGTCATGGGCGCTCCCCTTAGGACAGCAGTCACTTTCTGGATTGTCCTCACTGTTGGCTGATGTTGAATCTTTTGACAGGAGAAACTACAGAGCGCTTCAGGTTCAAAATCGGAGCTTTGCAGTGAGCAGCAAGAGCAACGTATCTGAAATGTATTTCCTCTACTTATAGCTGAGTATCTTGCACACAAATTAGAAGATGGATTAATTTATCAGCAGTTGCAATTAATGATACTAGTAATATGAGCCCTAAGTATTCATAAATCATGGCTCAACTTCCCTCCCTCCCACTCCAGCTCGTGCAGCTGCCTTAAAAATCATAATGTACAATAACAAAACATTAAAGCATTGGGATTCCTCTTACTTGCTTCTGCTTCTTGAGCCTTACAGGCTGCACTTGAGTCACTGGTATGGCTATTTCGCTGAGGTACACAGAGAGTTTGAGCTCTGTCCTCTACCACAGAGGCTAAACCCTTCTTTCTTCCTGGCCTGAATTCAGATAATATTCCTTAATCCCACTGATTCAGGTGCTCTGGATTCCAGAAAAGCACCAAATATTGCTGACACTGTGGGGGAAAAAAAAAAAAAAAAAAAAAAAAGAATAGAAGAATAATTGGCAACTTAGCAGCCCCTCAAATTGAGAGAAAACAGGAGAAGAAATGAATACTGTAGGAAAAAACAGAAGGAAATAAGCAGAAAAACAACAATTTGCCTTTTATTTTAAATCAGATTTTCTTTTTAGCCTCTTCTAAGGACTTATTCTGGGTATAATTCTCTCCAATAGCCCTACTAGTGATGTTGTGTTTTTACCGTAATTTGTTAGTCAAGCATGAACCAGGATCTCTGTGGGTTCCCATTCCCAGACTTTTTGAAGGCTAAATAGTTCCATTCTCTGCCCTCATCTGCTGCCACAGGAGAAGAAAAGAAAAAATGTAGGAAATTTGGATCTGTCTAAGCCTGGTTTGGAAATGTTGCCTTGGGTGATGAAGCCGGACTGTGTCATTCCAGCTGACATTTGCATTTAGCATAGTTAGAGTTAAATGCCAATATCTGGCATTTGTATGCTGCAATTAGCAGTATCATTTGTTCTTATCTGAGTAGTCTGAGGGTTTTTTGTTTTGTTTTTAGGAATGACTTGTAGGGATGCATTTCTACTGCAAATTTTATAGAAAAAATATTTTTTTACAACAAAAATGCTTTTTTGTTGTTGCTGTTCCTCAAATAGCTATAAACCATAGCGTATAAAAGCTGGACTCTTCTACCAATGCTGTGAAGTTCCCTGAGGACAACTCTGCCCACTTATTTTTCTGAAATGTTTGTAGTGTAGTTAGTAACTTCAGGTCTCACTTAGGCACTTGTAAAATAAGAGCCAAAGTCTTGGTCTTGCTCTGAGCACAGTGCAGGCAGTCTTAGGAAGTCCGGGGAGCTCTGGGTAGATGCTGTTTGCCTGCCTGGAGCTCACTGTGGGTTCCAGACCCAATTTGTCTCAGAGTCACCAGCCTTGTTCTTGCTTGTGTCATTCAGCTACTCAGAGCTACAACTAGGGAAGAAATAAAGCATTGGGCACCATATTGATTTGACCCCACTTTGAAGCCTCTGCTGTCGAGCCCCATGCAAAAGCCAAATGTTGAAAAATCACCAAGCAGCAGGCAAAAAATGATTCCAGAGGTTGTTTCAGCTCAGCAGGCTGGGGCAGTTTCAGAAAGTTTGCTCTGACTGTTTTCACTGCTCTTTGCATTTTGGAGCCTTGGGCATTGTACCTGTCTGGAGAGCTTTGTGTTTATGAAATGTTTTGAGTTCTCCTGAGGATGGATGCTGGCTAAGGTGCAATGGGTATTATCAGAGGTGCAGAACATACCCCGGTGGCTTGTAGACAGAGCTGTCTCTGAATGCACTGGGAGCATTTGTACATGAAAAATGACAGCAGCCAGGACCAACATGAAATAGCCATGAGAGGACTTTGAAAAAGCTTTAAGTGGGAAACATGGAGGGCTGTTAACACTCCGGGCCAGATCCTGACCCTCCCACTGGGCGGGCGTGCAGCCCAGCCAGAGCTGTGTCGCCTGGCGGGGCTCCATACCAAGGAATAATAATCACGTCCAAGGATGGCTGGCCCGCCTGGGTGGCAGTGCGGGCGTCCCGGGCTTTGCAGACAGCGCACAGCAGAGAGGTCACCGGGGTTTTGAGGCTGTCAGCCACAGGGCGGGCACTGGCTGATGCATGGCTTCGAAGAAGATACGAAGGCGTCTGGAGGGGTACATGGAGGTAGAAGGGTCCTGCCTGCCAAGGCTGTGGCTTGGGTGGGCTTGGGTTACAAACTCTGAACATGGGACAACCTAATGCTGAGCTGGCCTGGGTCCATGTGGGGAGCGGGTCCATCCCTAGTACATCCCGACAGCCCCAGCGGTAGGTACTGGTCACCTATGCATCCCTCTGCTGCCCTCCAAGATGAGCAGGGGAGGCTTAGCCCATCCTAGGGCATATGAACACCCCAAACCCTGCGTGTACACCCTGCAGCTCTCTGTGAGCATGCGTAATGGGGCAGGACCCCAGGACGATGTTCCAGCCCAGACTGCTATGTTCACCACTGTCTGCATCTCTTATCATCCAGCCCTTGCTGAAACACGTGGCCCCTTCCTCTCCCTCCCTTCTCCCTTCTGCTCACGCACCTCATCCGGGGGATCCATGGCTGGGACCCCCTGATGTACCTCCCCAACAAGCTTTTCTCTAACTCCCCTCTGCTCATGCCCACCCACCCCAGCTTCTTGCACACACACTCCCTTGCGTAAGAAACACAAACCTAAAATGCAATAGATGAATTAAGTTAATTATCCAATTAATTGTAGCTACAACACATCTGCTATTGTTTCATGGGCCCTTCTCAAAATTTAAAACACATTTAAGGAAAAAAAACGCAAAACAAAATACAAAAAAAGATCTCTCTGCCAGGGCAAATCCTCAGCATGCTATGAACAAATAAGACATCTGTTTAAAGTAAATTGGGGTTGGGGAGGATGAACTGAAGACAATAACAAGAGCAAGAAAGAATAATGACAAGGCGAAATCCCAAAGAATTACACTCCCACTTCGAGCCAGGGGCAGCTCTCTTGTTGCTGTGCAGGGCTCTTTAATAGGGGCTGTGAGCAAGTTAGCCGATCTCCTGAAAGTTAAATTACAGTAAAAACATCAGAAAAGCTGTCAAGCCCTGTCTCTTCATGGTGTTTGTGATCAGAGGTGGTCGGGATGTAGGGGGGTGGAGTGAGAGGAATTAAATCTATGACTAAACATTTTTCACGGCAACAAAAGGACGGCGATTAAGAGATAAATTAATGCTCTGGCAACGCTTCCTGTTTTGAAGGATGCAGCAGCGGGTAATGAATGGCTGTGTTTGGAGCGAGCCTGAAGAGCCTCTTGCAGAGCTTTCTGCTCAAGCCAAACTGCAATAAACTGACCCTCCTCGTCTCCAGCTCCTGCAGGAAACGGACTTAAAAAATCTTTGGCAACCTCTGCGCCCCCTTTTTCCCCAGGGTTGTCGTCGATCGTTTGATCTCTCCTTCTCTTCTTCTCTCCCCCGCTCCTAACCTTTTCCCATTCCCCCTCCCTTGGAGTCTGAAGTCTATTTTCAGTGCTCTGCTGTTGAAAGGCTTTGAAAGTTTTGTTTTCAGCAAAATATTTCCTTGAGAGCTCCCGCCCTGTTCCCCGCTCCATGCCGCAGGCTTGCAGGTTACGTTTAACCCCCCCCGGAGCGAGTCACGGGGCTCCTCTGCAGCCTGGTCCAGACCACAAGTGACAATAAATGCCCCGGCTTATTGCCAGGACAAACCCTGAGAGGTGGCTGAGCCTTCAGGCTTGCATGGGGTGGCTCTCGGTCAGTACCAGGAGTGTGGCCAAGCCACCTCCGTGCAAGGCAAGGACAGGGTGGCGGGAGTAGAAGGAATGGGAGCTGGCATGTCGGACCAGGGTGGAGGAGTGGTTTGTACAAAAGGTAGAGCCAGCTTCTCCCTGGCAGGTCCCCCTTTTTCCTCCTGGGTTCGGTGTGCACAGCAGTGCCACTGGGAGACACATGGACAGGAAAAGGGCTGGTGGGGACATCGCTTTGGTTACTCCTCGTGCTGAAACTCGGTGTGAGCAACTCTGCTTGCCATGGTGG
>NW_010303941.1:6840-10777 GCF_000700745.2 Antrostomus carolinensis
CCTCCCAACAGCTCAGGAACACAACACAATTTCCTTGGGATCAGTGCCCATTTCCTCCCCGAATGAGCTGTGAACAAGGGCTTCCTTGCTGCCACGGTGTCCCACCCATATCCTCCCCAGTCCACCCTTCCAACCTTACTCACAGCACAAACTCCTTGGGGAAACACTGAACCAGAAGTTCAGCTGGGGAGGCTTAGCCGGCCTTACTTGGCCATGGCCAGAGCAGAGGGGGAACAGTAACCTCTCCATAAAACACAACAGAGCTGCAGACGGGCAAGAAGTCAGAGCTCACTTTGACATCACTGTTTCTCAAATGCCAAAGTTTCTTGTGCTCCTGGGAAGGGTCCTGGGTGTCTGGTGTGCATGGACTGATGGAGTCCTTAGCTTAGTAAAAGAGCTGCATAAGTTTTAATTCTGTCTGATGGAGCTTGCCTTCCCACTGTCTCCATAAAACACAACAGAGCTGCAGACGGGCAAGAAGTCAGAGCTCACTTTGACATCACTGTTTCTCAAATGCCAAAGTTTCTTGTGCTCCTGGGAAGGGTCCTGGGTGTCTGGTGTGCATGGACTGATGGAGTCCTTAGCTTAGTAAAAGAGCTGCATAAGTTTTAATTCTGTCTGATGGAGCTTGCCTTCCCACTGCAATGATCTCTATGATTTTTTGCACCAAAACTAGCTAGTAGTTGAGGGCCCTTTTTTGTTTGAAGCCTGCAGAAGAAGCAGGTGGTGTTCTTGTGCATTGGATGTAATGGGTTATGGCGCACAAGAGAGTTTGCTGTCGTTCCCTATTGCCACTGCAACTGGGAGCTTCTATAGGGTTTCATTAGATACAGGTAAGGGCTGAGCCCCAATCCCTGCTCTGTCATCTCAACTCTACAGTGTAGTACGATGTAGCTGACCAGCAAATTGATTTAACCTGCTGCTTGAGGATTTGTCCAGGCACAGAAGAGGCATCCTTGGGTAGCAGATTCCCCAGTGAAACAGGTATTGGCCATTCTTCTCTGCTGGATGCAGCCTAGATGAGTACTGAAGCTGCTCTGCTCTGTGCTTCAGGAGAAGGATTAAAAGCAAGGTGCTGTCACCCACACAGCCACACACAGGGCCACCCACACTCCCACGCACACCCACACAGCCCGAGGAGCTGAACTGAGTCCCAGCAGCGAGAAGGTGAATTACTCCTTCCCTCCCACCCTCTGAGGGGGCACCCTTTGGCTGCTGCTGGCAAGTGCAGCAAAAACGAGGAACTTGGAGGAAATGGCTTATTTTTTTCTCTCTCCTTTCTTTGTTTTTTCAGCTGTGGTAAGCTGGGCACCCCTTTCCTCTTCTGAAAGGTGTCACAGAAGCTATATTAACGCTTCAAAACCATCCCCCGTGAGCACCACCTTCCTGATGACAGGGTGTGGTGGGGGTTTGTCTGGACGGCCCTGCAGGAAGGGGTGCGGGGGTAGCCCACTGATGCCCCTGCGCCAGCCAGGAACAGGCCAGCTCCCGTGGGATATGGCTGTGCCCATGGTGACTTGCTCAGCATTAAGAAAGAAGAAACACTGACCCCCCTACCTGGTTGCAGAATTGGGACATAAGGCAAAAAATACATTCACCCCTTCAGAAACATTTCAAGAGCTTTGTATTTCCAGTTCAAAGCGCAGATCAAGGGAGGTGAATATTTTCGGAAGCAAATGTTAATGATTAGAGTTTTAAGTCTTAAGTAGTCATTTTGTCATAAAAGACTGAATTTGTATGCTTCAGAAAAATAGTCTTTTCCTCTCAGATGATAATAGGTTACCTTCAATTGCCATAATTGTTCACCTTTTTATGAATGCATAACAGACAATGACATATGATTAAATCTCTCCCCGGGCTTCCTTTCAGAAGATCTTAGAGACACATAGAAATCCCTCTCTGCTCTCTGAAAAGTTGTTAATTTCTATCCAAGGCTACTGTATAAACACATCATTCAGCATATACATGTATGCAGAATTACATGACCTATAGCTGGTTATATACATGACTATGAACGTAAGAAATTTCGAATCAATCCCACCCTGCAGCCTGTTATCTCAGAGAATATAATGTGCCATGCCATAAGTTACAGTCAAAGACTAACAGTTTTGGAGAAAATTTGTGATTGTTGAAAAAATTCAACTTAGTCTTCTTATAAAGGAGCTGGTAGGAACTAATTTAGTCATTTAGCTTGAAAATTATGGTGAGGAATTTGGGTAGAGTTGTTTGGTTTTCCTTGAAAGGTAACAAAGCAAGAAATATAGTGGCGTCAGGAGGATTTAATTCGAGGAATATTGTCTTGAGAGGATATAAAGGACACTTTTTATACCCTCTCAGCACAGTGTCCCTCTCGTTAAGGGATTAAGGTTCCTATGAACTGTTACTGCAACTGATTTTTTTAATTGTTACTGTAAAGCTGTTACAGCTGATAGTTCTGCAGTGATGAACAATTTCGTTGTCTCAAAAGATGCAAAGAGTGAAAGAAGGAGAGAGACGTCTTAGCAGAATACTAAAATAAAAGAAAATTAAAAACTAATTTCCAATTGATGAAGCTGTACTGCACTTGGCATGGAGCTTTGCATTATATACAGTAGCCCTCTTCTTCCCCTCTGATGGACACACTCTTCTCCTCACTAACAGCAAATTAATAGATAGACAAGGGAGGCAGGGAGGGGAAAAAAATATCCCACTTAATTGCTTTCCCTTTCCCCACCTCTAAATCATGGTATTACATACACAGAGTCCCACATCCATGTAGGTGATGCTCTTCACCATGACAGCTTTGCCAACACTTTCTTGAGAATTTTGTATTTGTTTTATTTAGCAAATGGGGTGTGCAATATCTAATGACAGTTGCCTCCATGTGTTCTCTCTGGGGAGAAACCTGGAGGTCTCCTGTGAGGAGGCAGACTTTCAGCTGGTGTCAAACATAATAGCTTGCTTAACTTCATGCCGTGGTAGGAAGTTACCCCAGGTGAGTGTTAGCTCTTAAGTCCTCAGCCAGTTCAAGCTAAAAGCTTTGTGGCTTGACATTTTAAAAAAAAAACACCAACCAAAAACCCCCCAAAAAACCCTGAAGGTTATCTCAGGACTCAAATCTGTTTTTTTTTTTTTTTTTTTTTTTCCTCCTGCACTCATCACACTCTTTTAGCACACATGTAAGAGAAAATCTATTGTTAACTGTTTTCTGGTTTTTGTAATAGAACAGGAATAAATTCTATTCCTCACTCAGTGTGCCACCACTGTGAGGAAGAACATTATGGGTCACTTTTAACTATTTTTAATTTCCACTGAGGTTTCTGCCTAAGCCCAAACTCAGGGTGAAGCCACTGCCTGCAGTTGCCCTGAGCTGTGTCAGCTAGACATGCTCCTCATAGGGCTGGAGACTGGTTAGAGCCATAGCTTGAATGCAGCCACACCTTATCACTCATTTTTGTAGGTAAGGAAAGATAGAAAAGAATCCATGACACCAGCACAGCATGAAATGCTGAAGGAAACTTTAACTGGAGGCTTTCCTACCCATGCGTGCTGCAAAGGCCAGCAGACATGGCTTTCCTGAGATGATGGGGCAATGGGGCACCTTGGCAATGGGGCACCTTGGCAGCGGTGCTTGGCTGGGGACAACATGGAGCTGGGGACACACTGCAGGCTGCTGGAGATACACATAATTTTTGCTAGACTATAATAAAATAAGAAATAAGGCTAGCTCTTGTTTAAGTCCATACTGAGGTACAAATACCTAGGTCTCCTGCTTCTGCAGGTCTCCTAGTTCTGCAGCTGGCATGGAGAGGTTTCCCTCAGTCAGCCCTTGGGCAGAAAGTGGATAGGAAAGTGTCAGCGTAAAAGGGGATGTCATAAGTTCCTACCAGTCTGTGCTTTTATTGCATCTCAGAGGAGCATGAATGTATTTGCAATCATCTGAGGAGATGCTGCTGAA
>NW_010303941.1:10794-26707 GCF_000700745.2 Antrostomus carolinensis
CCAGTAGTTATTTGCAAAGACTTTGTGCAGAGTAAAATGATGGTGGGCATCATTCCACCACACTGCCGGCAGCTTTTGGGAGGCCAGAAAGCAGCCCAGACCTAGCAGCACCAGTGGTGGGTCCATAGTTCTGCCCCTCCCCAAGCATAACAATGCCATGTTGTCAATATGTGATCATTCAACATCAGCAGGCTCTCTTCTCTCTGCCCTTCGTCTTTCCCAGTATTGTAGAGCAAATGCCATAATGTACAACTCCAATTTGAGATTAAATGCCACCCTCGGTGCAGATGAGAATGATCAAATTTTTCATTGCAAATATCCAGAAAAAAGTTACCTTGCTTGTTTTCTATGCTTGCAAATGTTTAGCAACCAATCCTTGTTTCTGCTTTTTATTCATTATAAATTGTCCAACAAAAGAATAAAGGTTAGTGTATGTCCTCTATCCTATTAATATATTCAGGTCTTTATATCTGAAAAGACCAGAAAGACTCAAGTTTACCTTGTGCATATCAAAAAGTTGCTAATAAGCTCTGCTGAAAGTCAAGGGCATGTTAGCTTGGCATAAGTGACTTCTTATCTGAGATACATGACCTGCAGTTGGCTCAATGTGGACTGGAAAAGACCCCTTCCTAAGGGTGTCTGCTTATCCGTGTTCTGTGGAAGAGCTAAATAGGGCTTGCTGTCTTATAAAAGTCAAAGAATACTTCAGCCCAACAGAGTTGCTTTTCATATGACAGCCAGGTGATTAGGTCTCTTGTTCAGGTGAAAGAACTGGATTCAATGCACTTCTAACTATTGGAAGGTTCAAAGTCACTAGTACAATCTGGCGGAAGTCAGTGGATTTTTATTTAATTGAGAGAACTTCTCAGCATGAGTTTCTGAGTGAATGTAGCCATGACCTACTTGAGATCAATGTTTTGTGATGATTTTAATGCTATTTGAGAAAGCTGCTTGCCCTGAGAGCCTTTCCTCCCCTACCCTAGCTGAGATTCCCAAGCAAGTGGGTGATGGTCTACCTGGAATCTGGCTCCCAGCTGGGCTTGGACAGAAACAAGCCCAGAGACCATTCAGATGGGGTGGCTTTGCTCTGTGTGGACAGAAAACTATGCTGTCTGGACAAGGAAATGTCATGTCAAACCAAGCAGTGCCTCAAGAGTTGAGTGTCAGGTTAAGAGGATCGCTTTAGGGTTTAGCTTTTTAAGTCAGCATCTTAAATCCACCCAAGGCTTGTCTTAGGTACCAACATCTTCCATGGGATCTATCCTTGAAGCCTGAATACATTTTCGCATTTGGCCCTTAGACTGCCTCAGTGACAACAATATGGTATTTTTGGCCTGTGACTGGCCAGCCAATCAACATGGCAACATTTCTGTTTCCTGGATGGATGCCAAAGCTTGGTACATGTAGAAATTATGACTAAACCAGGGCAATCTCTCTGAGGCATGGCATAAGTAAAACAGCCCAGGGCCAAAACAGGAGCAAACTGGTAAGGCAGGATAGAGATATGATGAGGGATTGACAGAAAATGTGAGGTAATTGCCCAGAAAACTAAGGGATGGGAGTGAGAGGGGGAATTAGAAATGGCTAATAAGAAAAAAGCTTGTTCCTAAACCTTTGCTTCCTTCCAGAACTGAATGTCACAAAGAAGTTTTTAAAGCTCTGAAAATGTAGGTGTGAGTAGTTGATTTTCTTTGTTCCTGGTTTTTGTCAAAAGGAAACTCAGTAAGCCTAATCCAGTCCTCCTTGGCATGCCCTTGAGTCTTTACTCAAGAACAACCCTAATGAAATAATTGGGATCATACTAGTGAAAAATTGATTAGAGATAAGACTCAGACTCTTTGCCTTTTAATAGCCTGAGTAAACACACTGGCCTTCACGAACCGCAGAAGGGCTGGGGAGCCCATCCCTGTGAGATTTCCAGGTTAGTTCTCTGGAGACATGTGGACCTTTCCAGGGTGCTTATTTGTATCAGACATGGAGCTCCACCAAATCCTTATTATGGAACCATGTGTGTTTGACTTTAAAGTCAATCAACTGAAGTACTGGTGTCAGTCTGTGTCTAGAAGCATACACAGTTGTCAATGCCAACTTTTGACAGCTAGTGACGGAGACAGTTGGAGGGATCATCAGATCCCTGTGTTGTAGCTCCATGAAAATCCATATGCATGGGGAGAGAATTCTGGAGGGACAGACTGGAACAATTGTAAATATTTTGCTTTTAAAAAACATGAAGATTGTCTTTTCCAAATGGAGACAGCTGGTGGGTAAATGAGAGTTAGTAGTGTAGTGACAGCAGCATTTTCTTGGAGCATTCTCAATTGAATTATAAAAGTCCCTCTGTTCACTCCAGGAGCATCACTACTGCAACTGGGTCCCAAAGCTCACTGGGACCCACAGAGAAAGGTTCTTTGAAATCCTTGCAGTTTCATCTCATGATAACTATAATGAGCCACTGGGTGCTGCTGGATAATCTGCACATCAGTATGCAAAATCCCCAAAGGTTTCTGAACAGAGCACTCACCAGTGGCATGTCAGAATTGTTTTGTTAGACAGATTTGACTTCATTGCACAATTTGCAGAATTTTCAGATATTTTGCTGTTTAATTAACTAGATACTCACTTAGTTAAGTAGATTTAAAATATCTGTGATCAACTGCCTATCTGTCTATCTGACCTGCTATTAGAACTCTTCTACAAGATAAATCTCCAACTCAAATGCCACTTGGCTAAATATTTATGCAGAGATCAGGAGAGGGAGAGTCCAAATGATTTCCTGTGGGGCTCCTCTTTTCCCTTCCTTTGTTGTTCCTACCCTCATAGGACTCAGTTATATTGCTCTCATATAAAAAAGTAAATTATGATTTTAAATTGTTTTTAATGTTTCTGATAACATTTTTTGTTGTTGTTGTCTGAGGAATGGGAAGGGAGGGGGAAAGCTGGAACAGGAACATGGAGGGAAGGGCTGGAGCTCTGCATGATTTATAACAAGGAAGCTGTTTTCTCAAGGAAGGACAAGGGATAGGAGCTGAAGGACAGCCAAGGAGACCTTTGGAGGACATCTGTGTTACTGCGAGCCTGCAGTGCATTCAGTGCCTTTCAACCTAAGCTCTTTGCACTCCTCAACAGCAAAGTAGTGAAGCCAGTGTGGATGCACACAGCCTTAGTTGCAAAAGTTTAGTCTGCATATGTTTGCTCATCTTACAATTTGCATTTATAAATGGGAACATGGGAGCTAAAGGAAGTGCTCAACAGCCGTGATCAAGGCAGCAGCAAAGTGATATAAGACCATGAACCTCCTGTCTATTGCAGTCAGATGCTTTTCTCTAGGCCATGTTATCTCTTGCAATGCAAGCAGGCTGGATTAATTAGGGCTATGTTTTCTCTATTGTGACTTCAATGAGGTTATAAGAAGGATGAATTTGTCCTTGAGGACAAGTCCAATTTGTACATGTAATGTCTTTGTCTGTTTCATTGCATCGTGATTCTAGAGCTGGTTCGAGATTTCTCAGCAGTGCAGGCAAAACTGAATTCTACTGCTTCAAAAATGGTCTGAAAATTATGCATTTAGTTTGTGACTACAGCAAAGGATATTTCTGAGGAGGTGAGAGGGAAGAGAGCTAGAGTACAACAGTGAAGATTTTTGGCCTATTTGGGGATGTTTTGGAATCTTGATTTGGGAAAAGCTAAGAGATGGGGAAATAAAAGGGCTGGGAGGAGCCACGGGATGCTCAGGACAGCTGGAGGAGGAGGAGGAGGAAGAGAGCTGAGAGGGGTCAATGAAAGATCTGGAGGAGGTCGTCAGGGGAGGCATTCAGCAGCTGTTGGAGGAAGGCTTTTCTCCTTCCCCTAGCATGCCACCCTACTGATTCCTCCCTCCTCCTCAGTTCTGCTTCTGCCTGTAGGTAAGGAGGGCTGCAATTGCCCCCACTGGAGGTCAAGGACATGTTGTTCTGTGAGCAGCAGAGCTAATGAAGCCAATGGTTTCCTGGGGCATTAGCAGCAGCTTGTGTTGGCTTCTCTGGTGTCTAATAAGATGTAAGTGCTGATCTGTTTTTCCTTCTGTGGACATTCATAATAGCTCTTTCCCAAGAGGATCTTCACTGCCTAATAAAGGTCATGTTCATATTGCAGCCTTCACCTCCATGGGGGCACTAATTGGGTCTTTCTCCTCTAACCAGCTGCCAATTTTCATAAAACGTGCTGGAATTTAATACCTTAGAGACCTCTTATTGTCTGTCAAATTTCTTTGAAATTGGTCAACAGGTTTAAAAGTTACTGATGAGGGAGAAGGACAGCTGAGTGCAGACACACAGACAGGTGAACACACACACACACGCACACAGGGCAATACTACATGTACTATCTCCTTGGAAAACCAAGCTAAAACAAATGGATAGTCTCTCTGGCCAATGCTGGTGTTCTCTGCTGTGCAACAATTGCAACTATCACACACCAAAACATCAATAGTATCCGTTTACATCCTTTTGCCATGCTGAGAAGTGTGACCTTCTCTTTGCAGCAAAACCAAATAGCATTGTACCCTGCCTGTCTGACTTAATGCTCTTACTTCCTAAGTGCTGAGTTTCAAATTTTGTGGGTGCCATCCTTCTTTGTGCCAAATTACTGATGCTGGTATGCGATGACATGTCCTGAGCAAAAGGATCATCTTCAAAGTCCAAGCAATCCTACTTGTGCCTTGCGAGGTGAGGATATGAGGCATTCCACCCACATGCTTTGCCCAGTCCATCCTGTCACCTGATGGACTGTAGTCCCAGCACAGGTTACTCCTCTTGGGTCTCCTTGGTATGATATACCTCACAAGCTGGGATGAAGTGGGATCATGTACCAGCCGCTCTCCTCACCAGCAGGATTTGTGCAGCTGTGGGAGTAAATGCACAATTACTCAGCAGGAGATGTAATAGCAGGCATGCTCCTGCAAGCTGAGATGTACATGGAGATTTCTCAGTATCCCTGCCCCTTCCTGTACAGTGGCGACACCAAAGAGTAGGGCTGGGCAAGTAATTGGACTTTCTGTTTGTCTTCCCATATGTAATCTCTGCAACAAGGACACTCCATCTGATAGAGAATAGCTGGAGGTGACTTTCCCACATGGAGCAGTCCCACTCTGCACAGCACATCCAAACGCTCCCCAGCAATGGGACAAACAAGAAAGACTTCCAGCTCAGAAGTGATGACATGTTCCCAGAAATTAATATTTCCATTCTAGTCCTAAACAGGTATTCAGAGCAAGCAAGCAGCATCAGCAGGGGGCTGAGAACACATTTCCCCTTGATTTCCCCTTGAACCTGCTACAGCCTGTGAGTGCACTTTCCTAGCGGGAAAATTATGTGGATTTGGAGTCTTTAAGATGATGGAGGGATCCACACTGATGTTACCCATATTTGATTGAGTACTCAAACCTCATTGGGTAAAAAGGCATAATACCTACTTCTTCCTTTCTTCTTTTTTTTTCCTTTTTTTTTCTTTTTTTTTCTTTCTTCTTTTTCTGAGTGTTTTCTGCCCTGTCTTCCTCTTCTTCCTCTTCAGTTTTAGTCAATTCACTACTGAGCAACAACAGCAACAGCGAAATTTCTCCCTTAAAGCACTGGCTCTTCAGCTGGGGCAGGCCAATCCCACAACTGGTCGGAGCTGTGCTTATAGTGTAGTGAGTTATTTGGCTGTTCCTAATCTTGTCCCAAGAGCCAGCTGCTTCCATATGAGCCTGACTTCAAGGATATGCCAGTTAATAGGATTTCAGGCTGGGTTTCCAATGAAACATGCACTTCAGTGGTTGCAACCCTGACGTCCTCAAGCAGTATTTTTCAGGGATTCTTTTCACAGAGATTTCTGGGCTGCAGCCCGGTGTTATAATTATGACACAATCCTTATACAGTTTTATCCCAGCTAGTGGCACTGGGGATATTTTAATGAATCATATAAATGTTTAATCCTTGTTGGAATCCTGCTAAGTTCTTTGCCTTAATAATTATCTTGTGGGTTAGCTCAGTCAGTACAAAACTGTAAGACAAGAAAAACATCCCTGAGTCTATATTGGACTCAAATAACTCAGCAGTGCCTTTAAATGCAATGGGAAGTGGAAGTTTAGGATCAGCCAGCTCAGATTAGCAGGCCAATGAACCCTCCCCAGTGGCCAGCAGTCTATGCAATTAATGATGTTACTCTACTCATGCTTTTGGCAGAGGTTTTGGATCAGAAGTATTTTTGACAGCACAGCACAATTTCTGCATGTACAACCCAGAAAGCCAAGCGAGAGATGTTGCAGCTCAAGGATGAGTCTGTTTTCCCAAATGCTCCAGCTTCACTTAAAGCTTCTGAGTCTTTCTTGAAAACTCAGTGGAGAAAAATGAGATGCACACAAAACTCAGCTGCAGGATGACTGTGAATGTTGATCTTAAAAATGTCTCCTGTGTTTATCAGACTGAACCTAAGGACTTAGCTCATTGAGGGCAATGTTTATACCTTATTCATAGGCTATCACTGATTTTGGCGAGAGATGTGCAAACATCTCTTATGAGAGGCTTTTAGTTTCAAATGGTGAGTAGGTAGCTCTATCAATATTCCATACTAAGCAAGGCTATTCTCAATGCTCTATGCAGTTTATATGCCTATAAATCTGTGACACTGTTGGTCTCCTATGTAAAACCATTTTGAGCAGTACCAATGAAAGGTGCAATAGAAAAGCTGCCAAGATTTGCCCCCAGACAACTGGAGAAAGCACAGTGATGCTGTTGACACGGGTTTCATATGACCAAAAGCTAGTTTGCAAGAGTCTGTGCAATGAGCATCCCCTATGTTAGTGAAATTGTGAGGTTTTGCTCTCTGGGGGTATCTTGGCAAAGTGGCGCCTCCAGGGAACACCAAGGGATGCACTACCACCTCTGCTAAATTTAAAAATATCATGATCATGTTGCTTAGTACTATTCTTCAGCCAGGCTTACATTTCACAGCTGTAGGCAGACGACTTGGTCCACAGAAACTGTATATTGGAGCATTACTTATGTTCTATGGGACACAAAGGGGGCAAACATTCTTCACTGGGGTTAGGGGCAGGAATGAGACTGCAGTGATCTAAACAGCTAGAAAACTGGCTTTATTTGAAGGGTCTGTATGGTTAGAAAATTACAACAAATGCAACTTGCAACTTGGAGCTTGATCTGGATCAGACTCTAGTTACAATTTAAAGATCTGCTTCTGAAACAGCACATTAGAACGTGTTATGTTCAATATCAGTATATTACGGTCTGTGAGGTTAAGCAAATATACTTGCTAAAGAAAATAAGATCCAGTCCAAAAGCTGATTTATGTAGGCTCAGAATTAATCTTATAGATTTTGCGCTTGGGAAACTCAAACCTCAGTCAAGGTGTTTCTGCACTGAAGAGACCCGCAAGACTGGACACATACATTGCTAAGATAAGCCAAAGCCATGGATTTAAGCATACCTGCATACGATGGCATCGCTCACATCAGCAGAGGATGGATTTTGTGCTCTGTCCAGTGACTCTTCAGTTTCTTAATTTTCTCACTTCGTTGTGGGAATGGCTTAGCATCAAAGACCATGTTAAATGTAGTTTTATCAGTAACAGCTCAGGCTGTTTCTGTAAGGTGGACACCTTAAAAACTTATCTCTAAACATAGCAAGAGGAACATTATAGTCAAGAGATTTCACAAAACATCCTGCAGGTCTAGACTTCCAAGGGAAGTGACTTCCAGAGGAACAGACCCTCCAGCGAAGGTGTCCTGCCTCTGGACCAGCAACACCAAATTCTTTGCTAATGGGTTTGCTCATTTATACCAGCTGCAAACCTAGCACGCCAGTGGAAATTTCCTGTTTTGGTGAAAATATTGCTTGTGAGTCTTGTTGCATTTACAGTGCCCATATACATTCATCTAGAGCCTGATCTTGATTAGACCTTGGGGACTTTGGATTTCCCTCCAGCCTCCAGAGCAACTACGTTGAATTCCAGTACTTCCACTGAAAACTTCACTTTGTTGCAATATAAAACCAGCCAGAGAGTAAAGTTGCATTCCCAGAGAGTAATGAGAATACAGGGCCTGACATGACTGTATTTTTCCAGCAGTTCATGGCTCAGCAGCAGTAGGCTGAATCCTCTTGTGATGTACATCTGTGTGGCTTCACAGAAGGACATTATTTTCTCCAGTAATTTTTGATATAAGTTGTGTACTGACGGGTGGCAGAGGAGTGTCTGACGTACTATGCGACGTGGAAGACCCCACAGCTGAGCGGCTGCGAGAAGGAGCCTCCTGTTATCTATTGTGCGTGGAGCCTACCCTGTAGGTCCGTGTTGGAAGGCACATATGGAGGGAGCCCTTTTCATCTGCTCCTCACTGACTGCCGAGGGCTGCTCCTGCGTGGCCGCGGAGGGCTGGGGGGCCCACGCTGTACAGTTGTGGTTGCGAATTCCTGGGTGGGGAGGGGAGCTGCAGGGCTGCACGGGGGAGGCTCGGCTGGGGCCAGGGCGGGATCTTTTCAATGGCAGCACAGAGGAGCTGGGGATGGGTTAATTAAAACGCTTGCAGATGGTTTAGGTTATGGGACACATGTGTGTGCCTGGCCGCATGACGCTCATCTGAGCCAATTAGCAGCCCGGGAGAGGGACACCGACCTTGGGCAGGAGTGGGGTGCTGGCTGGGCTGCTCCTGGGGGACAGCAGGATGAGCAGGGTCCTGGGGCTGCATGATGGGCACTGGGGTTGCCCAGGACTCTGTAAGGTGGGCACCAGCAGAGTGGTCTCTCTGCCATCCCCACTGCAGAAAGGGGACAACCGGTGGTTGCAGACCAAGCCTAGAGTGCTGGTGAAGAGCAGTGCCTGCAGGGTCCAGACCTGCTGGGGGAAAGCTGCCTGGGAAGGGCAACAAGCACGTTACCTGTGCTCCCTCTTTCTGGGGCTGGCTCATTCCACCATGTGCCCCAGGGACATAGGGAGCCGCAGGAGCGGTGCTGGGTGCGTGGTGCCCCGGGTGCTTTGCCTGCACCTCATGGTGAGGAGTGGTGTATGGCCACTGGATTCATATCTCCTCAGCTCTCATCTTGCAATGGGAAACTGGGGAGAAGCACTGACTTTCGGTGATACAAACACAGTCCAGGAATGAGTTTCTTAAAATAGGTTTGTTTTTCGTTTTTTGTTTTCTTTTTTTTTAAACTACAAAGAGGTATTTTAAGAAAGTTAGAACAATACAGCATGCAATTTATCCTGTCATTGAGCTCTGTGCAAACCACGCAAATGTTTGAAATATTAAGAATTCAGTGAAATTATGTAATTGGCTCTAAGATTAACTGAGAAACAGAAGTATGACTGTAACAACTGTTTAAAAACCAGATGACTAAAGACAGGAAAAATAAAACCCGTCTGGCTCCACCCTGTCAGATTAACAAATGAATAATAAACCTTGATTATTGGCTAACGTTTGCTGGGATGTGAATTTGCAGATGCACAGGAGCTTGAGCAGGCCAACAGTCAGGGAGCGGTGGCTCTCAGGTACTTCAATGCTGGTCCATGGTGTGACTTTGCTCTGGGTCGGAGGTGGCCCAGCTCTCTCCCACCACGCTGGTATGTGTGTTGCTCATCATGGCACCCGGCTTGGGTCCCCAGGCACTGCTGCATGTCTGGGCAACTTGCAATTTGCTTGGGTTAAATACCCCTTTAATTTTAAAGATTTTGACTGTACTGCTAGACACTTGGAAATTTGGATACACTATGCTGTTTGGATTTTTGATTTGCAAAGCCAAATGCCTTAAATGCTCTAAGGACTTTACCCTCAGTCACGCTGAAAGTCTGTGTCAGAGCAGGGAATTGAAGCAAATTCTCCTTTCAAATCCAGGGTGCTGGTGTAAATTCTGGGTCAAATATGATCACCTCTCAGCCACT
Source organism: Antrostomus carolinensis (assembly GCF_000700745.2). Classification (NCBI taxonomy): domain Eukaryota; kingdom Metazoa; phylum Chordata; class Aves; order Caprimulgiformes; family Caprimulgidae; genus Antrostomus; species Antrostomus carolinensis. The sequence goes on from NW_010303941.1 coordinate 20,704, forward strand.
GCTGGTCTAGTAAATGGTGGTTAGAATTGCCTGAGCCTTTACAACTTGGAACGTGTCTTCTTCCCTCTGCATGCTAAAATTATATTTTCTGCTTAAATTTGTTTATGGACAATTCTCATCCTTGGGAATGAAAGCATTTCAGTGTCAGAAATGTCTAATTCTAAAAAACTGCCTGGAGTGAAAAAGACAAACCAATCAATATGAGAGAAGGGGGAAAAAATCCTTATTAAAAAAAAAAAAAAAGAAAAACAAATGCTGGAAAATATTAACTGGAAAACAAGGCTGAAATAGATTAATGAAAGAGAGGCTTCCATCAAAATTTAGAGGTTTGCTAAAACTAAAATGTTTTTGTGAAAAAATTATCCTTTTTGCTAAGAGGCTAAATGTTATTAACAAAAGCTCATATAACAACAGAGGAAGTGGCGGAGATATGCATTATTTATTTTAATTAACTGAAGGACACAGTGTAAGCTAATCAACGTCTCTACCTTGGTCTGCAGAGTGAGAACTAAGGGATGGCAAATTTGGTGTAACTGACCTCAAAGCAGGTAACTGAATTGTTGAAGATTGCTGTGTGCAGTTTACAAACTCTCCGAGAGAGTCTGGAGCCTCAGTCCCAGCTTTGCAGTGTTGCAGACATCAGGGCTGGGCCCACAAGGCTGAGTAGCTGGGGTACAGCACCCTGTAGCAGTGTTTCTGCCGTGCTTTGAAGCCCCAGCTGGCAGTGCTGCCTTGCAGAACGCTGTGCTGCCCTGCTTTTCAAGGAACAGCCATGCCCCAAGAGTCTCCAGCTTGCCGTGATGTACAGAGTCTGCTGGGTACATATCTGTGGCACTTTGTGGGCTGGTGCCTACACCAGAGGAGTTTGGGTGTGAAACAGCCCTCATCAAACTGGTGTGACTGTGGTAAGGAGCTGCAGAGCCTGCCTTAGGCACCTGGGCTAGCTGACCTGGTTTAAGCCCAAGCTAATACGGGCATGCAGTTATTTATCATCTTGGTGCACCCTGGACCAACCTGTATGTGCCTACAAAATCAATGCTGATGACCATTAAATCCCATTGGAAAACAGGATCTCAGCTTCTAAGGCACCAAGGAACCTGAAGAAATGTTCCTGTTGCTGCTGTCATCAGCAGTGGCGATGACACTGGGTGCATGGCACTGCCATTCTACCAGGTGCTGGCACCTCTTCCAGCAGCGGGAGAGGAAAGGCCAGAGGAGGAAACTGTGATTATTGATCTGGTACTGACCTGGATAAAATGTCCTTGCCTCTCTTAGTGCCTCTTGTTTCTTCTCCTGTTTTGATTCTAAAAATGTCTGAAGTGAGATCAGTAAAGGGTATTGATCTGAGGAGCCAACAAAACAACAGCAACAAGAACTAAACCAAAAAAGTACCCCACAAAGTCAGCTCACGAGGAGATCATGTGGGTCTGTGAATTCATTTTGGCTGGAATTCCCAGTCATGCAGATTTTGCACTGTCACAGGATACTTCTGTTCAGAAGGTACTTCTGTAATTCAGCTATTTTTCTCACCATCTTAGGTTAGGAGTGGGACAGAGAGAGGAGAAGTACATGTGTTATTCTGCTCTGCTAAGCCAAAACTAAGCACAGATGTACTGTGGCCGAGACTGTTTAGCTGAATTGACTGTTTGCCATTGCTGCTTTCAGAAAACATGCAAAACTTTGGCCTCTGTCACATGAAGCAATTTGCCAGAGGGGAGCCCTCTGTCTCGCCGGAGACAGTGTCGTTTCACGTGAGCAGAAGGGTAAGGTAGTGTGGTTCCTTGCAGGGCTAGACATTGAGGTGGTGTCTACAGCAGGGTGCAAGCTTACTTAATTGATTAGGCATTTGAATTTATTTTAAAATGTATGCAGGATAGTCTCCCAGTCCTATTAAAATATTTGTGTTCTGTTTTCTTGCATGCTGAAACACAGGATGATCAAGTGCCACAATACCTGTCCACCCATGATGGTCCTGAGAGAAACATGAGCTTTTGAGAATCCGGCCGTTTTGTTTTCATGTAGAGAGCTGACAAGCTTGCTTGCAGGACTGACTGAGCTGACCATGGTCAATATTTTGGATTGATACTGAAAGGCCCAGCTCCAGAGGGGAAGGGTACAGTGAAAATCCCATCTTGAGCCTAGAAAAAAGAGAGTTTGTACATACAAATCCACATCCAGCTCTGCCAGTCTCAGTCAAGGAGGCAAATAAAAAGATTTTGACCTTTCAATACTTGAAGGGGGACTATAAGACAGAGGCAACAAACTTTTTAGCAGGGCCTGTAGCGATAGGACAAGGGGTAATGGTTTTAAACTACAAGAGGGTAGATTTAGACTAGACATAAGAAAGAAATTTTTTACAATGAGGGTGGTGAAACACTAGAAGAGTTTGCCCAGAGAGGTGGTAGAAGCTCCATCCCTGGAAACATTTAAGGTCAGGTTGGATGGGGCACTGAGCAACCTGATCTAGTGGAAGGTGTCTCTGCTCACTGCAGGGGGGCTGGACTAGATGACCTTTAAAGGTCCCTTCCAACCCAAACCATTCTATGATTCTACGTTTCTATGATTCTATGATTTTCAGAAGTCCCATTTGTAAAAGTTTTATGAAAGAAGTAATCAAACTTGAGATTTTGGGTGCAACTACTTTCAGATTTTAGAGTGGCTGGGCTCAACATCAGCATCCTAGAGCTAGAGCTCGGATCCAGTTTTCTTCCCTCCCAGCCAGTGCTTGCACACAGGCACCAGCTCAAATTTTTGGGGCACTTGGGATGGCAGAACATGTATGTTACCCTCCTATGGTTCCACAGTTTTAATTTCATCATTGACCATGAACACTACCAGAGACTGCCATCATCTGCCACTGCCCTGTCACGGGGCAGATGACTCAAGTGTGTATCAGGGGTGGGACACCCAGGCTGAGGAGGCAGGGCCTCTGGATATGGTGCTATTACACAACTTTCATCCCTTCATGTGTCATTAAGGATCATGCACCTTTGACCTAGCAATGATGTGGCAAAATAAAATACCACTTTCATTTACTTTTTATTGACATCAGCTGCTTACAAAAAGGAGGTTGGACAGGTCTCGTAAGAGAAGTCTCAGCTCAAGTAAAGATGACAGTCCTTGTATATTCTCTGCTTTTCCACCCTTATATGAGGAAAACATACTAGGTTGCTCTAGGGGCAAGTTAGGGGATTTATAATTTTGTAGGTTCCTCTCTGATGAGTCACCTTTCAGATCAAGGAATCTGAAGAAAACCAAGCCTCTGCAGGACGATGAGAAGCTTAGCTTCTGCTAGGGAGGAATTAAGAGGAGTTGGCTGCAATTTACTTCATCAAAGTAGTGTCATGTTGAAATTATTTGGTACCAGAGAGCTTGTTATCGCCATAGCCTCTGAAGAGAACATGCCTGAAGCGTCTCATTACCCTGTTGTGGGGATGTCTAGGTGCTTTCTGGAGTTGGAGGGCTGTCAGGAAGCATCAAAACATGCAAATTTTAGCTTTCAGACAAAAATAAAGAAAGGAAGGGACTTTTGTTGTTTCTTTTTGTTTTCCTGTGGCCCTTGTTTTAATGCAGTCCGGTTCACTTTGTCAAGACAAACATGATGTGTTGGCTCTGCTACCGACCACAGTGTTGGACAAGGGTTGGGGAGTTTGCAGGATATTTGCAGGAAGAAAAGTACCTTTCATGAGGCAGCTGGGCAGATCTCAGACACTTAATACCTGGGTCAGGAATGGGTTCCACAATAAGACATTTTTACATGCACCAATTAAACAAAAGCACCTCAGGTAAAAAAATTGAACATTTATCATGATGCAGAAGGGGTAAAATCTTTTCCATGCTGAGTTTAAAAGCAAAGCATACAGAAAACATAGCTAGGATTTCACCCTTTATCTTTCTATTGGATTTTGGAAATGACTGGGTGTTTTTTAGGGACTATTTAATCTCCCTTTATTTTCCCTGTATTATCATCCTTTATTATCATTCAATGTTACTGAAAACAGAGAGGTCTGAGGCAGGGAATTTTTTCCTGGGTGGGTGTGTAGGAGGTAAGTGTCTGGCCTGATGATCTGTATCCCCTGGCACTCGCAGTCCCTGAGGGCAGGTCTCCTCTCTCTCCATCAGCAACAGTAGTGCTTCTGTGGTGGGGGCTCAGAAATTTCACTGTAACAAAAGAGAAGGAGAAAAAAAGGCTCCCCAGGCTGACACAGCCTGTAGGTCTTTCTGTGTCTGCACAAGAGTCCCTGGATTCTGCCTTTGTTTTACCTCTGCCGTGCCTGGGCTCAGCCCAGGTGCCAATGCACAGGGGGCTGCAGTGGAGAAGAAAACATGTGAGCTGGAGGCCAGGGCAGCCTTGCTGGCAGAGGGCTGGAGCAGTGAGAAGGCGAGTGGTCCCCTCTGCCCGTGGAGCCAGGAGAGGGCCCCAGAGCCAGGTCTACCCCAGGAGGGAAGGGCTGCAGCATCCAAGCTGCCCTGCTGGGGCTGGGCATTGGCACCAGCTTCCCTGGAAGCACACGGTGCTCTACAAACCTTGGAGCCCTTTCCTCTCGTCTGTGCTCTGAGATGGCTTTGAATCCAGGATTTAATTTTGACTTTTTTTTGGACAGACTACAGAGGGTGGGGGGGTTGTTGTTGTACCTTCCCCTGTTATTTATTTTTCACTGTGCATGTTTTCCATTATTGCCCAGAATAAATTCAGGAATTATCTGCAGAAAACTGTGCGAATCAGGTGAAGCCATTTGTTTATAGTTCAAAGTGAGGCATTAAAAACAATGGGCTGAGTAAAGCATGAAAGTAGATCAATCCCAACCCCGTTTTAACTTCCTCTCCTTCAAGATCACTTTGAACCTACAGTAATTATGATTCTTTCTGCTAGCTTAAATCACCCTTGCCCTCATTAGAGCTGTGTAGAGTGACCATTTTCCATTTCATGAGTTGCCACGTGTAAAAGCTGCTGTGTTTGCAAGTATTCAGGCATACCTGGCTGCATTACACAAGTCATAAGTGATAACAGTCATAATTAATATCCATTATACACCTTCCGTGTACACTGACATCACTGATAACATCAAGTGCAATTTATGTGGTGCTATGAACAGCAAGCTTTGGTTTCTTCTGAGGCGTCCTAGACATGGGCTCATTGGTCCTGCAGGGAAAGGGGTCCATTTTAGGTACTTGCCCCAAATAATTTGAGGTGACACAAACGACCTGAAGCCATATAAAAAATATACTATTTCTGTGGGCTTAGGGTGCAAAAAAAACCCCGAGCCAAGATTTTTTTGGGTGTTTTTAGACTTTAATTATGTTTTTTAAAGGGCATTGGCACCAGCCAATGTTAGATTCTTGGGACACGTTTATTGCTCCAACGTGTTTGTCTGAAAGCTATGACCCTGTTTGCAGCTGCCAGTCACTTTTCATACACTGAGAAGCCCCTTTTCACATATTAAGAAGATACTCTTTTTCTACAGTGATATTTTGAAAGAAAGATGCTACCTAGATGTATCTGCATTAATATGTCTTTTTTTCAGGGAGTGGTCTCAAAAGTCTGTTGGTGACCTCTGTCAAGAAAGTGGATCCTATCTTTCTCCTGCTCTTAAAACAGAGGTCTTTGGAGATCTCTAAATGTTATAGCTGATGTTAAGACACTAGTCCGCCTTTACGGCAGAGAATCACAGAATCAATCACAGAATGTTAGGAGAAAGAAGTGGTATTCTTTAAATATCTTAAGTGCCTCTCCTGATATCAGAGGCATTATATCAGGCATTATTTGGCCTCTTGATTACCTTGGAAAGGTCCGAGCATTGTGGGGAGATGATAGTAAAAAACCCAAGAGTGCGAATAGTAACCCCAAAAGGTCTAAAAGGCTGCCCGGCGGTGTAAACTTTTGTACCCCTTTCATGCCCGAGGAGGTTAATCTCTCCACGTCCTCCTCCTTTCATATGCATGAAGAAGAGGAGATTTAGGGGTTGGCGGGTGGTGGGGCAGGCGTGGGGGACGAGCGGCGGCG
>NW_010303942.1:0-215 GCF_000700745.2 Antrostomus carolinensis
GGGCTCAGCCAGGCTCGTCCCCTCCAGCACCGGGGGTCCCAGTCCCACCAGCCCGAGCTGTGCCCGTGATGATGTTCGGTTACATTTTCCTTTTCTTTTAAATGGGATAAATTAAATCCCAGGAACGGGACCGGCCGCCGCCGCCGCCCTCGCCGTGCAGCGGGGCTGCCCCGCCGCTGACACCGGCCTGCGGGGGGGGTGCGGAGGGGGTTTTT
>NW_010303942.1:354-1261 GCF_000700745.2 Antrostomus carolinensis
CAGCCATAGCGCTCACTGACGGGGCGGGGGGGGCGGGCTGTAGAGGGACAGCCAGGCTCCCTCATCCTCCTCTGCAAACTCCTGTCCCCCCTGGCAGGGCAGAGGGGTACGAGCTGCTTCTCCGGGCCTGACTCATGTAGCCGGGAGGCTGGGACGGGCCCCGGCCCCTTCCCAGCTCCCCCAGCCCCGCGGCTGGCCCAGCTGCGGGCTGTAGAGGGACAGCCAGGCTCCCTCATCCTCCTCTGCAAACTCCTGTCCCCCCTGGCAGGGCAGAGGGGTACGAGCTGCTTCTCCGGGCCTGACTCATGTAGCCGGGAGGCTGGGACGGGCCCCGGCCCCTTCCCAGCTCCCCCAGCCCCGCGGCTGGCCCAGCTGGATACAAAAAGGCCGGGAAGGCGGTCAGAGAAGCTATTATTTTTGGTTGTGTGGTGCCTTGGATTTTGGTTTTTAAGAGGAATTTAAAGTTCAAGGCGGTTTTTCCACTTTGAGAGCAGCAGCACCTGGCTCTGGGATTCCCTTTCCCGCACCCAGGAAAGGAGCGGAGGGCAATTTTTAACCTCATTTGCCTGCAATTTCTGGAGCTGCGCGATGATCTGCCTCGAAAGCAGCTGATGGATGGTGGGGCTGGTACGGGGGAGATCTGTCCCTTCTCCACATGCATCTAAAGGGTCTTCTAAAGTGTTAGTTGGTAAAAAAAAAAAAAAAAAAAAAAAAAGGTGGTATAAATAAATAAAGTGTGCAGATGGAGAGAGAGGAGGGAAGTGAATGGCCAGCCAGGATCCCAAAGGAGCCGAGAGAAAGGACAGACTTGTCCAAGTCCTCACCGTTCCTAATAGGAAAAAAAATAAAATAAAAACAAAAAAAAGAGAGAGAGGGAAAGGAAAAAAAAAAAAAAAGAAAAGAAAAA
>NW_010303943.1:0-3903 GCF_000700745.2 Antrostomus carolinensis
CAGCTGAACTGCTGACCCCAGGAGTTTGCAAAACACCAGGGTTATGGCCCCTTTGACATCCCAGCCCAGCAGACCTGCAGCTCATCCTGACCCTGGCCCCAGGGAGCCAGCCCCCAAGGCTCTCCACATGGCCCTGCCAGAGCTGTGGGGGACAGGGGGAGGCAGCAGGGTCAGCAAGAGTGAACCCCCCAAAGAAGCAGTGAGGTGGGCACACTCCCCATGGCACCTGCTGCTCCTCTGGCTTGGCCACAGCCCTTCACCTTGCTGGCCAGCTCTATGGACATACCCCAAACCCTGCTGCTAGCTTTTATCAAACCCAGCCCTACAGCTCCTTTCAGCCCTACAGTCCTCACCTACGTGGCCCTCTCCAGCTCCCATGCCCAGGGCCATGTCTGGTTTCTGTGCCATCCTGCACATCTCTCTGTTTTGGGAAGGAGGGTAACATGGTCCCAGGCAAATCCACAGCCAAGAGCCTGAAGACAGCCTGTAACTGATTTCTCCAAGGAACCAGCTGTGGTAGGGGACTCCACAACATCCTGGAGCATGGCCATGGCATGCACAAGGTGCCCATGCTCCCATCACAGTGCAGACACCATCTCCAGGTGTGCAGGGATGGGTCAGGGCTGCAGGGAGCCAGACTAGGCACAGGAACAAGCAATTAGGTGGTTCAGATGGGGTTTGACTCCAATAACTTTGCTCCCACTATTCCCCCAGCAGACAAAATCCCATCTCCTGAAGGCTCAATCCCACTAGACCACACTGCCTTCCTCAATGAGCTGAACACCAGGAGGTGTAGCAGGGCAGACCTGCCACAGACAAAATCCCTGTCCCCTATGCTCTCCTTATCCTCTGCTCTAACCATCAGCAACAATCCTTCCTATCCAGCCCCCAAAACCTCATGTGCTGCAGCTCAAGGGTCTCCACCCCTGTGAGAGCCTGTCAGAGGAGCAGGGGCTGGAGGCATAGAGGGGGTATGGGGTGTCCCACAGCCCCTGAGCAGAGCCATGCCCAGCAAGGACACCATAGAGGCCAAATCCTGCACATCCAGCCTAGGGCTCTGCCACCAGTGGAGCTGGGAACAGGGGACCACAAGGTCCCTGCACTCCCTGCAGTGAAGTGTCTCCCTGGGAGGATCCCTCTGGCAAAACCTAAATCCTTTTGGGGCACAGCCCAGCTGCTCTGGACAGACCCTGTCCCTCCAGCTGCCACCAGCCCTGGCAGGGAAGTGTGGCCAGCAGTGACAGTCCTGCCAGTGTCAGGGACAGCTCAACCCAGAGCGATTAGATTCACACCTCAGAGGGGTCGAAGGCCAGGACACCTGCGACCTTCAGGTATCTCTGCCGTGGCTGTTGAGCACAGAGCTGCTAACACCACCCTTACACGAGGCAGGCTGTGCTGGGGATGCAGGAGGGGATGGTGTGGGACAGCTGTGATGGAGCCCTGCCCAGGCTGTCTTGCATGGGGCTCTCTACCACAGCCCAGTCACATTCACTCTTAACCCAAACTTTATGTTTGTGATTTTAAACCCAACTCATGGCACAACCCCTGCTCTGGTGTCAAGCTGTGCTCCTCCAGCACCTTCTGCTCTGCCCCCACTGCAGACCACAAAGCCACAGCTGTCACAGCAGCACCTTCATAGAAACACTCCCCTCTTGTACTCTGGGCAGCACTGTGGAGCTGGGGACACGCTGCTGCAGCCTGACAATGCTTTAAGCAACCTCCTGCGCTGGGATCTGCATCTGGGAGCAGCCGTGGAAAACCAGCCACCAGCACCCACTATGGAGCTAAGAGCTGGAGGAGCCCCCTTTCCTGCGGAGCAGTTGGTGGGGTGAACATCCAAATGTCCAAGCTCCCAGAGAGCTCGAGCCACATTGGGCAGGACCCAGCATATGACTGAGCACTAGCGAGCAGGAGATGACCCCAGACCTGAGTTTCAGCTTCTCCAGGGCTGTTCTCAAACAGTGCACCAGCAGCATTTCCCTCTGCAAGGTGTGTTGATGGGAAGAGGATGGGAATTACTGTCCGCCTGGCCCTTTCAGATCCTGCTGCTTCCTCTCTTGATTGCAATGTGTCCCTGGCTCAGCTCTGCCAGGGCCAGCCCTGCGCTTTGGGGTGCCGGTGGCTCTCTGAGGCAATAGCAGAGGTACCTATGATCACTGCCTAGCGAGACAGAACAGGGATAGCACAGTCAGATAACACTGCAGAGAACAGGACAGTCATCACACCCATCACCAGGGTTGTCCTGGCTGAGGATGGCTCTGCTGGCCATTTTTCTGGCTTCCGCTGTCACTGAGGTGCCACACACCCTGCAGCTCTCTGCCCCACCTCGCAGAGCCACTGCACCCTGATATAACAAGGGATGCTGCATCTCCAGGGGTGTCCCACTAGCTTCCTCTATAGCCCAGGCAGACAAGCCTCAGATAAAAGCAGTATTACTCCAGTTCAGCGTGGGAACCAGCAACAGAAAGCTGATGGAACAGGGGACCAGCCCCACCTACAGCACAATTACAGCTGTGCCTCTCAGCTGCCCTGGAGCTGAGTTCTCAGCCATAGAGTTGAAACTCAGCAAGAAAACTATTGGGGCAGGACTGGCTGGTGCATCACAAGGAAAACCACTGTCTGGCCATGCTCAGCAGAGCAGCTCCTGATCCTCCTCCTCCATCCCTGAAAAAGCAACTGAAACCTGACGTCTGAGACCACAGCATCCTCCGGGAACTGCTGGCCTGGCCCAGCCACCCAGCTAGAGGCAAGCAGCCAAGCCCCAGCCCAGCAGGGCTGCACCTGGGCCAGACCCTGTCATGAGTGGCCCAAGCCCCTCACCAAGCACAGCAGGACACTTCAGGGAGGCCATGGAGTGCATGTGTGGGTGCATGGCCACGGTGCTCATGCATGGTGACCTACACATCAAGCTGTGCTACGGCCATGCTTCTCTGCTGCATGGCTCAGCTAGGTTCAGGGTTCCCTAGTGCTGCTGGAGTGAGGAGGGATCCATTCCTAGCAATGTCAGCACTCAGAGCCCCAAAACACAGCAGAGAGGAGGGATGCTCGGAGACAACCACCTTTCAGAGCAACCCCAGAGTGATCACATGGGTTGGGGCATCATTTGACTCCCTGGCTGCCAGCACCTCCTCCCCATGGGAAAGCAACAGGCTCCACAGCCTTACATGCACCTGCAGCACAGGGAGCTCACATGTATACATAGACACACAACTACTATGCAAAACAAGGCAGCCCTCACATCAGGAGCCCCACGCTTCACTCCCCACGCACAGAGAGGCTCCTGCCCCCCCCCCCCCCCGCGTACCCCTGCCCGAGCTCACCTGCTCTCAGACAGCCCTGTTTGTTTGCCCAAGGTATTTGCAGCCAGGGGCACCTGCTTTGATACCATCAGCTCCGTGAAGGAAGCTGCTCACCTAGCGTGACCCCTGTAATCCCATCCTTCCCCATTAAACGCTGTGTGTGAGCGCATCCCCCCTCCCAGCTGCCTGCCATCTCAGCATTTATCTCCCTCTCCCCAAGCTGAGCACATCAAGGCTGTGACATTGCTGGAGGGGGTTGAGAAAACCTCCCCAAGTCACTTAGAAAGGGGCCTGGCAGTGCCAATACCCCCCAGCCCCTCCATTACCCACTCTGGGCTTGGGGTGTTCCCTTTCCCCTGGCATCAACCTGCCTCAACTGATGCTAGGTAAGAAGGGCTGGTCCTGCAGAGAGGTGGACAAGTTTGGTCTCCTCAGACCTCCTGCCACCAGCACCATGTCCCCCATGGTGCCACCTTTGCCCCCTGGCAGGACTGTCCCTCCTGCCACAGCCCATTCTCCCAGCTACCCCTTCCCCTAAGGAAACCAGCACCTCGAAACTGCCTCCTATCATTTAAGAGACCAAATGCTCCTTCTCATCAGCCAG
>NW_010303943.1:3925-4539 GCF_000700745.2 Antrostomus carolinensis
CCGTACTGCCCTGCCAGGGCTGAGCTGTGCCCACTCCCTCCTCTCCTCACCCCACATGGGGCTCTGAGCCAGCTGCCTCCCCCAGCCCACCCTTCCAGGAGCACCTTGTTAAAAATGAGGTCCTGAGCAAGCAGGACCAAGGCCCACCAGATAAATTAGCCCTGAATTCTTCCACATGCACACAGTCAGGGAGATCTACACGGTCCTGTGTGTGTCAGCCCTAACAGGGGCTGGGCACCATCCTGGCACCGGCCATGGCCACAGCTCCCTTCACCCTGAACTCCCCTCCTGCACCATCAGCACGGGGCACCAGTGCGCCATGCCCCACCACCACTTCTCAAACACACATCCAGCCCTCGGGAAGGATGCTCCTACACCTCTTCACTCAGCAAGGCTGCTGCATTCCCCCACTTCCCACAAACGTCCGCAGGGCAATGAGACTTGCTGGGGCATGGGCACAGCTCACAAGCCCCGGGCACCCTATTGCCCTGGGACAGCAGGAGGAACAGTACTGCCCTGGGGACATGACCTCTCCCAGCTGGCACCCATCCTCCTCGCAGGGACAGACCCAAGCACGCTGCTCTGTGCAGGAACCTGGAGCAGGAGCAGGGACC
>NW_010303944.1:0-222 GCF_000700745.2 Antrostomus carolinensis
CCCCCCAAACCCGCACCCCACAGTGCTGGGGCTGGTGTGGGGGGATTTGGCATCAGCGTGGGGACAAGGGCTGGCTCAGGCTGTGCCATGAGCCAAATCCAACACCGATGGGTGAATCCACTCTTGCCCAGTTGGTAACCGGTGATGGAACCAGGGGTGATGGATTCAAACTGGTAGAGGGGAGATGGAGATGAGATGTGAGGAAGAAATTCTTTGGTGTGA
>NW_010303944.1:405-6635 GCF_000700745.2 Antrostomus carolinensis
GATGAGCTTTAAGGTCCCTTCCAACCCAAACCAGTCTGGGATTCGATGAAGCTCAATGCTTTTTCCTTTTGTTGCCTCCTTGCCAGGTCAACCCCCCCTTAAAAGAGCCTCTGGTCCCCATCTGAGGCACTATCAGTGGGTTCTCCATCCCCAGGGCTGGCTGGGTTTTATCACATTTATTTTATTTTTTTATTTCAGCACCACTGCAGAACAAGGAGGTCGATGTGGAAACTCATCACAGTGGGGTTTGGGGAGCTGGTGAGTGACCCTGAGGCTCCCCTGGGGTCTCAGCAGACAATGGGCTTGGTTAGCAGGAAAAGAGCTTTATTCTGAATTCCTGCATTTTGTTTTGGAAGTGGTTTAAGTCAGTTTGGAATAGGAGCCAAGATCGGATCTCCAGGTAGGTACCCCAAAAACCAGACCCTCATGGTGTCAGGGACAAGGTTTTCCAAGGCATGTCAGGCATTTTGGATCTCACAGTGAGTGTTTTGATGGGATACAAGGAAATTCAGAGCTCAGTGTCCTCTCAGTGACAGAACTGTGCCAATTTCCCTCCAAATCCTGCGGAAACTCCAATCACATATTTAAAAGAAACTCCAATTTAGGTGCTTTTCACCATCCTGATGCTAAAGGTCAAAATCTGGAATTAGAAGCTGAACTTTAGTTTGGCCTTAAATACTGGATTTAAGTTTTGGGCAAGTTTTAGTTAAAAAGAAAAAAAGCACCTTTAAAAATGTGGAGTTTGGAAGTATTAATATCTGCATGTGCAAAACTTCTTCAGCGGGAAAGATTTACGCTGTAAAAAGAAACAAATCAAACCCAGCCAGGCTTGGGGCATTTATTTTTACTAATTGTTATTTGGATTTTTAAAATCCCCTGCAAATTCCCCTGACTAAAACACAATCCAAGCAGTGTCCCTTTCTGATTATTTAAAAAACAAAAGCAAAAAAAGGGGGAAAAAAACCCCCCAAAACAACATTTTAAGAGGCTGCCCCGTTTCCAAATGCCTGCAGAAATGCTCGCTGAGTTTTGGGGCTGAGCCCACCTGTGGGTCCCTGTCCTGGTGATATTTTGGGATCTTCTCCATCCCAGGGCCTTGCATCCAGGCAAGGTGTTGTTTGCAGACCCACAGCATCATTTTTTAAATTATATTTTGGCTAAAATTTATATTTACCCCCAACTGCAGACAGCTCTGCCTGGGTTTGAAGGTGTTGGGGTGATTTCTACCTGCAGCAGCCCCACGGCCACACTCCAACTTCTCCCCTTTGCCATGAGCCTGGTGAGGAATTTGGTTTCTGTCCCTGGCAGGAGCTCGTTGTTATTAATATCCCTCGTTATTTATTCTGCGGTGGCGGTGAATGGCTGTAACCGGAGAGCTGCAAACAACCAGGGCTGCTCTTTCTTGCTTTGATCCCTGAAACTTTCAGCAATTCCCCACTCACCGAGCCCACACCAGAGCCTCCCTAAGCTGGGTTCACCCCTGGGGTGACCACTTGGTCTTTAAATTAAAATATTGCTGCAGTGATGCCCTGAAAATAAAGAGCAGAGGTGAGATGCTCCCAGCACCGGGAGCAACACCCCGATGGGAAACGGGCACAGGACTGTGGTGCAAAATGGGGGGAAAAACATTGAGATTTGGGGAAATGGGATTTGTTTGGTGCTCAGAATGTGTTTGCCAGGATAGAAGGATCCAAAGGATTTTGGGAATAGCCTGGTAATGCACAGCAGTGAGGTCTGCACCCGCGAGGAGGGGGCTGTGGGGCAGTGCCCCCCACTTTAACTAGAAAGAGCTGGTGCGTGTGTGATGCTGGTGCGGGATGGTGAGATGCAGAGCAATGCCAGGCTGCTTGGATTTGAGCAGAGCTCAGTGCTGGGCCCAGCATTTCAGCCCAGGAAGATCATTTTCACTTTGATTTTTGTGATTTTCCTGTGTTCATTTGGGATGAACACGGGGAAAATTTGGGAGCAGGATCAGTGAGGTTCTCTCAGCCAGCGGGTCAGTTCCACAGTGGGACCAGGAAGTGAAAATGGCTGGAAATAGTGAAACAAAAAGTGATGTATTTTTTTCTCCCCCATCGTGGCTGAGGTGTGGAGGAGCAGCCTGTGCCGTGCCTGGGTCTGCATTTCCGAGTGATGCTGCCCTGTGTTATCCCAGTGAGCCAAACAAGCTGGGGAACCCACTGGGATGATGGTGGGGGATGTCCCTGGTTGTGGTGTTTGCAGGGCTGGCCGGCCATGGCGGGAGGGGACGGGGACAGGGCCTTTGTTTCCCCTCCTGGCTTTGTTTCCCCATTGATGAAGCCCCATGTGGCCAAGCAGCCCCAGACCCACCCCAAAACCATCCTTTTAAATTGATTAACCAGCTCCTTCCTTCTCACCCGACGAGTAGATTTAGGACTCATCGGTGCAATATTTTCCTGTAGTTCTGTTCTGGGGACAAATTCCTAAATCACCTGATAAATTATAGGCTTAATACTGCTGCTTTTGAGAGCAGGAGCCCTGGGTTTGCAGGAGACACTGATGCATGTGCTGCAGATGGGAGCTGCACACAGGAATTATTGGGTATCCTTATTATTTTTTTTTAGCCAATGTTTCAGGCCTGGAAGGAAGGAGATCTGATGGGGAAATGGATGCCCAGTGCTTGGAAAAACCTTTCCTTTTGCAAAGTCTCCTGAAAAGAAGGTGCTTGAAATCATTTTCTGCTTCTTCAGCTCAGCAGGGCTCTGCAAAACTGTCTGCCCCAAAAATGCAGCTACCTCTGGGAGGGACATTGAGGACCAGAGGGTGGCCCTGGGGTGGGGGACATCTCATCTTGTGCTGCCCCACGTCCTGGTGACTGCCACTGAGCTCCACAAAGCTGTGTTCAGGATTTGGGTGCCTAATTCCTGCTAATTTCCCCGGGAAAGGGGAAACCAGATCATTTAAGGCAGCTCTGGAAAAATAAAACAAATCTCAGCCCAGGTTGCTGGCTAATTGGACGGGCTACCTGCCTAATTAGGAGCGTGGTGTGTTTGTCACCTCCAAAGGCCTCTTGAACAATAGTTAATTAATCAGCACCGTGCTGGACCTTGCAGAGACAGGTGTCACCACCCTCATTTGGCAGATGGGGAAATGTGAGGATCAGAGGTGCTGAGGCTGGTTGGAGGCCAGGTGAAGAGCACGTTACACCCGTGTCAGTGTCAGGTTTGGTGCTCGATCTGCACCGTGTCCCTCTTAGATGTTTGTCCTCAGCATTGCTGGGACTTTGCTGGCTGGGGAGGTTTCAAACTGTGCCTGGACCATCCCCTCACACCACTCCAGTCCTCAGCTGTGCCACGGGAAGTGTTTGCTGAGGATCCTTCTTCTGTGCAAAAGGTTTTACAAAATGCAAAGCCACAGGTAGGACCTTGCTCTCTCTGAACCTGAGTTTTCTCATTTCCAGCATCCTTGGGTTGATGAAGGCAAGAGAGCGTGGATTCAGCTCCCAGGTACAGAGGAGTCCATCTCCCCACAGCCTCTTGGATGCTCCTGGTGACTCCAGGGAGGGGACAAATACAAATCAGGAGCAGGAGGTGCTCAAGGCTGGGGAGGGGGACGGCAGCAAGGTCTGACCCAGGTCTGGGCTCACTGCTTTGGTCATGTCTGTCCATTTCCACCCATTTCTGCCCAAAGTTGCTCTTTCTCTGCAAGATAAGTGATGGCAGCACAAGCAAGAATGCTCTGCAAGCTGGTCCAAAATGATTAACAGCCTTTGTTAATTCTTTCCCAGCACAAGTCAGTGAGCATCACATTTACCCTGCTCTGTGTTCCTGACTTTCTTGAGGCATCACAGGGATGAGCTCCAGCTCCCATCATCTCCAGCATGGAGCATCCTGAGAGCACAGCCCTTGGGAAGGGCTTTCCTGACATTCACCATGTCCTGAGGAGTTTCCAGCAGAGAAGAAACATTTCTCCTTCTTCAAAGAAGCAGAAGGACTTGCCCAGGTCCATGTGGGAGAGGTGGTAGCAGAGTGGAGCACACAAGGCCCATCCTTCTTCCCATTGCTGTTACCCCGGAGCTTGCATGCAAATCCCTGCTGAAAGATTTATTACTGACTGCAATCAATAATTAGCCCCCAGGAATAGATATTTCTGGTAACTGGTTCCTCTGCTTGCTTTTGGAGGGTGGTACTGGGCAAAGGCACGTGGGTTACTGAGCACTTGCCCCCCCATCTGCACCTGGGGCGGAAATGGGGTGGAAACGAGATGGAAATGAGGGGAGTGAATGTGGAGGAGAAGGGCTGCCATGGATGTGTGTGGGTCACAGTGGAGCCTGTATTGGGGCAAAGTTGGAGCAGAAGGAAGGGAAAATTAAGCCTGACGCCTGTCCCAACCCTCCAGCGTCGAGGGGCCTGGGCAGATGAAGAGCACGGGTGCCCTTTGTGCCTGGAAAAAAATGGCCAAATCTGCCTGGACCAAGCCAAACATGTCAGGTGCTGTCTTGTTTTGAAAGCTCTGCTGGGAAGTCACCCCTGGGACAGCTTGGCCGCCTGGGTGGAGAGTCATGAGGCTGGTCCTGGCGCTGCTGGGCACTCGCTGGGCATTTCACCCCTCCAGTCGCGCTGCCGGACGCGGCATTTTGTGTTTGTGACCAGGAGGTGATGGAGGCCAGATCCCCTGACTCCAGGAGCTGGGGATTTAGAGGAGAGCTCATCCATTTGGCCACAGTGTGGGGCAGCTCTGGCCACACCAGATGAACTGGAGGTGAAACCAACCCCATCCTCATGGCATAAGGTCCCTGATGGGGGGACAGAGGGCTGGGGACAGCCCCTTATGCCCTAATCAGCCAGAGCAACCACCGACCTGTCCCTGTCCCCAGGCACAATGTGTCTCATCCTTCTTGCTCACAGTCCCTCAAAAGTCTGGCTACAGGGGTGCTGAGCACCCTTGGGTGCTAAGCAGCTGCCCTTTGCCCTACAGGGTTTGGGTTTCATCCCCCCTCAATCCCAGAAGCCAGGTTTAATTTCCCCTTTTCTTTAAAGAAAAATTGGGATTTATTTTTAATCCTCTACCAGCAGGATCGGGGCTTGGAGGGACTCACTGTCCTTGGGCTCAGCACTGCCTGGGGGTGCGATATCTATAACCCCATGTACAGAATATATAGATAAAGCCCCTCAGGTTGAGCTCCTGTATTTCATATATAGAATATACAGATAAAGCCCCTCATGTTGAGCTCCTGTATTTCATATATAGAATATACAGATAAAGCCCCTCATGTTGAGCTCCTGTATTTCATATATAGAATATACAGATAAAGCCCCTCATGTTGAGCTCCTGTATCCGTCGTTCCCCACCCACCAAACCCAGCCACTCCTCACTGGTTGGAGACCCACAGTGTTCAGGGTTTTGTAATTTTATGGTTTAACACAGAAATTCTAAATATACATCAAACTTGAAGGCTGAGAGGCTTTGGCTTTTGCATTGTTCCTCATTTCTGGCCACACCGTTTCTGTGGCAGTTGCCAGCAGTTGGTCAGTGAACGCTTGTGAAGTATTTTGATGCCCATCTTCAGGTATGGTTGGACTTGATGATCTCAAAGGTCTTCTCCAACCAAATGACTCTGTGATTCCATGTTGAGCTCCCAGGGAGTGCTGGTGGAGCCGTGGCAGCCCACATGGCACAGGGTGAGCAGGATGAGCTGGTGGGGCTGGAAAGCAGCTCTGGCTCAGACAGGGATGCTCCTGCCATGCCCAGGCAGCCACCCACTGCCTGCACACCCTGACCTGCTCACACCCGTGGGGACGTGTCCCTGCTTGTCACCCCTGCTCTGGTTCACCCACTTGAGCCCAGCATGTACCATCCCCTGGGATGGTGACAATGCGTTTTGGGTGATGCTGTCAGTGGGATGGGGAAGGGGGTGTGCAGGGGGGGCTGTGCTGGCTTGGGGACCCCAAGGTGGAGCATCCCGTGAGCTTTGGGGAGCTGCTCGGTGTCCCACAAGTGGGTGGCCTGTGCTCCTTGGTCACTGGCCATGCCACCTCCTGGGGCCTGGGGTGAGCTGCTCTGCCCTGGCCCTGGCAGGGCAGCTGAGATGCTCTGGGGCTGCGGCCATCGCTGTGATGCACAATGGCCTTTTGTCTGGGGCGGGAACATCCCACCATCCCAGTTTCCCAGTAACATGAAACCTCCTCGGGGCTGCCGGCAGTAGAACAAAGCCCAGGGCTGCTGGAGGGGACAGCTCTGGCCCCATTCCCATCATCCCCCCGCCTCCG
>NW_010303944.1:6777-6980 GCF_000700745.2 Antrostomus carolinensis
CACAGGAACTTCTGAACGAGGATGCAGCTGCCCTAGGGTGGGGGCTCTGGCACCTTCCTCACCCTGGGGCTCCTCATCCTCAGCAGACCAAGAGCTCCCCACTATTACTCCCCAATCCTCCCCACAGGCACCAGCGGGTGTGAAACTACCTGTAGGGTCCGTCCCCCCCTCCCCAGAGCCCAATTTCACTCTGCAGCCCCAGC
>NW_010303944.1:7071-7299 GCF_000700745.2 Antrostomus carolinensis
AGGAGAATGCGAAGGGTCATTAATCGAGGACTTGTCTGGCTGGTGGGGGAGTCTGGCTGCCTTATTTTTTTTTAATCAAGGTATTTTATTACAAGGGACACATCAAAATGAAACAGGGCAGCAAAGAAGCTGGTGGCAGCTGGCAGCATCCTGGGGGGAGGGCAGGGGGAATGTGGGAGGGAGGTGCTGCAAGGGTTGGGGGGAACATGGTGCAAGGGTTGGGGGCAA
>NW_010303945.1:0-11263 GCF_000700745.2 Antrostomus carolinensis
AATATAATTATATATTAAATTATAATTATTGCCACATACATACCTATCTTGTGAGTGGTGCTGATGATGAAATTGATGTTTATCATGAAACACAAGGCAGCAGACAAAAGAATTTATATTTCTAAACTAAAGCAGAAAAATTACTTGATGTTGCCTTAATATTTATACAATGAGATTGCACATCGGTCAGAATTAAGCTCACAGCTACGACGAGCACATAACAAATCAGATTTGGGTAACAAACTCACTCAAAGCACTGAAGCAAAAAAAAAGTTATATTCAAAAATCTCATTCCCTATGGCGCCTTCATGAGGAATGTGTTCCCAAATTATTGTATTCCTACAAAACCTGAAAGATTTCTCATGTCCACTGGATGTCTTCTTCCCTGAAAGACGTTACTTTACCTTTGCCATGTACCAGGATGATATGAAAGATGCTACAGATCATGTCAGGTAGTACCTGTCAGTTTGTAAGAGAGGAGACTTTCAAATGAGTTAGAAAGTTAGCTGAAAGTTTGAATTTCTGCCATATAAAATCTCCCTACTCTGACTTTTTATTATTTCTGGGAATATTGCAGTATGAATAAACCTGCTGGAATATAAAAGGTATGAAACTTAAACAGTATAGTAGTGCATACAATTATTTCTAAAGAATTTTAATACCAGCTAATAAGACCTTTGAAACAAAATCTTCTTCTTTTATAGTTACACAAATATGATTAAAATTTGAAAAGAAGAATTTTTAAGAGAGATCTGTTCAATTCTGGTTTTCCATGAAGATTCCCCCTGCGGAGGGCTCGTTGTGTTACACACCAGCAGACAGCCTGAAACAAGAGCCCAACTGCCATCAATATTTATATACATAGCACAAAAAAATCCCCCTGACTAACAATAACAGCGGTCGTAAAATATAAATCAAGAGCAGTGTTTAAGTAGTAACTGTGAAAAATAGATTTGTTACCAGTGTAGTTCAGCAACTACATGAAGTAAGCGCGGTACAAGTCCATGCCGGAGGCACAGATGCCCCCAGCTGCAATGAGCTGATGGGGTCGGTCATTACATGCAATAACAATGAGCACTGATTAATTTAGTCAGCCTGAGGCAATGGCTGAGGTGAAAGTTCTGGTCAGGCAGTGTAACTGTGTCCCATGTCCCCTACTCCCACCTTGCCCCCAGTAATATGCCATCTTGTGAGGCAAATGGGTGGGGTCGGTCATTACACCCAATAACAATGAGCACTAATTAATTTAGTCAGCTTGAGGTAATGAAAATTTTGGTCAGGCAGTGTGACTGGTGTCCCATGTCCCCTACTCCCACCTTGCTCCCAGTAATATGCCATCTTGTGAGGCAAATGGCCATTAGCCACAAACATGTTGGTCACACACCTACTTCTCCTTTACTGGTGTCTTGGGCACCAGGGATTTAGGGTGATCAAAGCAGTGGAAGAGGGACCCATAGCAGCAGACGGGGTCCCTGCTGTGCACGCTGGCAGCTGCACACCCTGGGCTGGAGCAGCAGAAGGAAGACAGGCCCAAGATCCCCAGATGCCTAGTCTACCTCTTCCTCAACTGCTTCCTCCCAGGCCTGAGAGCATCAGTACTCCTGCATGTTAGTTCAAGCCATGGCTGATGTAGTGATCTGCAGAGGATCAAAGGGAAATAAAGGTCTGACTAAATCAGCTTTGCTGTGCCCTCCTTCTACCCAGGATCTCTCAGGAAGGTGCCCATCCCCACAGTGCTGAGTGACAAGCAGCTGCTTCTCTCTAAAATCAAAGTAAACCCAAAGCACAAGAGCATCTATAAACCCTTGATGTTGATTTTCTACCGATTTAATTTCCACACATCACCATTTACAGCAGAACCCATTGTAGTCCATTTCAGCAGTGGAAAAGCATTATTAAAAAAAAATAAAAGCACAAACAAAAGTAATGTCTCTACAGACAGCAGAAGCTGCTATTATAGACAGTCTCCTCTGCAACATGCCACAAATTCTGTTTAAAGAATGACATCTGCTTTCATCAGACATCAGAGTCCAATATATTTAAAGAGGTAGTACATAGGAACTAAATTATAAGTTATATAGTTAAATATTTCACAGAGCTTCCATACTTCTCTTTTTTTTTGTCAACAGAGGATAGGTGGCATTCCAGAGAATATTCATTCAGTCTGTCACTTGAAATGTCTCTCTTTAATAATTAACACAAATACTTAACTTTCAAAGATGTTAGCATGTCATTACTTGTCACATAAATTGCAGAGTTAGATACTTACAGAGGTGGATTTGAAGACTGCTGCTGAGCAACTTTCAGCGTTCATGAATAAGATATAGGACCCTCCATATTTCATTAAATATATGCACACTTTCTATAGTTATAAAAGAAAAGTACGCAGCATCTATTTCTAAAGTAAATGTTCACTTTGAGGAGAACTTTAAGAGAATTATATTGAGGCAACAAAGCCTGCGGTCTCAGGCTGGATGTCCTCATCCACAGACATCTTTTCATACTAATCATCCAAATTAATAAAGGGGATTTTTTTGTGTTAATATAGGCTGGAGGATAGAGTTATGGTTACCTAAAGGCAGAAGCAAACCTTGTCTGTCTGTCTGCTACTGAATCAATTGATAACTAAAAAAGCTACATCTGGGTAGAATATCCAAGTATCTCTTTTTTATCATTTATATTTCCAGTAACATAAACTATAGAATTAGTATATTCTGGTAGGTTAATATTGTACTGTACTAACTTTAATTTGTTCACATTAATACACTTTGCATCTACATCTCCCTCCCACTCTCCAGGGAGACATTTCCCACCTTAACTTTCAGTAGATGAGCCTGATGGGAAGAAGTTCACTCCCATTACACAGTGCCTGCAAAATACAGTTGTGTGGACACAGTGTGAGTTACTCAGCTGTTGTCCATCTTCCCCCTGCAGCACCAGACCTCCTGGCTTCCCACCTGAATCTGCCAACAGTGTATTTATATGTCCTCCACTGCTTCAGGGTGGGTTTTTATTTGTTTGATACCTCTGTGTTTATGAGCTGGCATATGGCCACTCTTTGCAGTTCCAGCTTTTGTTAAATGAGAAAACTCTTTCAGCAGTTGCACCAGTGCCTTCCACATAGACTACTCATGGGTTTGATTTCCTTAGAAAATTGGCATTTCCAGTCTTATATGAAAATGTTACCAGAATTCAAGCAACTACAAAATGTTATCTAAAGAAAAGATTCTCGGAGCACATCCATACCCTGTACCAGGGATTTATCACAGCACAGGAATTCCAACAGAAGCGTTTGAGAAGGACAGAAACAGGATTTTCAGGAATACTTCCATTGACCTCTCAGTATAATTTCTTCATCAGCAAACAACAAAATACAGTAAGTCCAAATATGCAGAAACAGTTAGTGCCAAGGACCAAATGTTTCCACTAAACATGTTTGAGGAGGTTGGGAGAAAGGAGGTGTCTACTCCAGGACAGCTCTGGTTTGCACCCATGGAGGGAGCACCTCAAGAGCTCACTCAGCAACCTTCCATGGGGGAGAGAAGACAGATATTTACACAGACACCAGTCAGCAAATACATGTCCTTCAGCTTCTAGGCATGACCTCAAACTGATATCTGTGGTGGGATCACCAAGGCATGTGGCTTCATTTTCCCTGAAGGATCACAGCCCTGTTCTCACTTTACTATTCTCTTCCAAGAGAAGCTGTTTGTTTGCTTTTTGTCCCTTGCTCGTGAACTTTCTAGCAAGCATTTGGTAACCTTTAATTAGAAAATTCCCAGATCATGTTAGGCAGCAACTTTTCCTCAAGGGACATCTGCCCTGAGATTTGCACAGTAAAACAAGTGCACAGCTGCAAGAATGCAATTATTCACAAGGAAAGTGGTTTAAGCCAAAAAGATATGAATGAATTTTGGTTTGATTTCATTAAATGACTAGGCAATTTTGAATTTGAATTGGGAATCATCCTTGCATGGTGCTTCTGACTTAAATTCTCTTTTGTTTCAGCTGTATTCATTAAAAGTGAGTCAATCATTAGGTTCGGTGTGGCTTTCAGGCAGGAGAAGGCAGTGGAAATTCCCCACTGCATCTCATATCCTCAGGATCAAAAGGAAGAATCTGCTTCCCCAGTTAACTCAACACTAAAGAGAATTTTTTATGCAATTAAGTGGATGATAAATTGCTACTGATCTGTGAAGATGCAGAAGACAAAGATCTATTATAATAATTGACAATAGTTATAAATTAAAATAGTTTACACATTGCATCAGTGCAATGTGCCTGTCTGGTCCATGCTCCATCTATTCTATCCTAAAAAAAATATTCCTCTTTTTTTTGATCCCCTCCTTTCTAATCTAAAAATGTCTTTAGACACTGTGTAGGCAGCATATTCAACATGCCATCTGCACAAATACCTTTGTGTTTTGGGGTTTGGGACTAATTGTCTGAATCTCTGCAATATAGACACAGCTTCCTACCTCCTGAAGGTAGCAACACAACAGGCAGCGTGCACAATCCCTGCAATTTGCTTCTTCATCATTGAAGACTTTCATTAAAGTTTCCTTACACTTTAAAGACATAGAGAGAGATTTTAAGTTGCTTGGATGGTTGTTTTAGGTTTTAGTTTTTGGGATTTTTTTTAAGACATTTACTGTCTTTTTAGACTTGGGCAAGGAACCAAGACAGAGGTTTGATCTTATCTCCAACCGTCACCACACTATCAACGAATGTCTGTTGTCCACCCAATATCACTGCTGTTCACCCAGCTGCAACAGTGCAGTCTCACTTCTCCCACCAGGACATGGGTAGGACAGAGAAAGACTGTCCACACCACGGTACCAAGGTTATGATGTACTTCATACTTTTCAGAAAATACTCTCCCATTGAAGTCAAGCTCTCAAACACAGAAGGATTGTTAAATCACATCCAGCTCCTTTTGAAATTCCAGTCCAAGCTAATTAAGTGCTAAATCTGTACTTGCTGTACATTATCATGTACAGGACAGGAAATTTCTGTCCAGAAAGATATAATCAATGGTGGGATGGTGAAAGTTATGCATGAAAATAATAGAAGAATGTAAAAAGAAGACATTGGAGAAGAGAGAAGTATCAAGGAAGAAACTGTACAAAAAAGTACTCGGATAACCAAAGGAGGGGAAGAATTGATTTATTGTAAAGAACCTATAAACTAATTTTTCCTAAAGTTAACAACAAAAGTCTTAATCATGCTTGTTCAGTCTGAATTCAACAGTATCAGCACACATAGACGGTGTTATCACACACTAATTTCATTAAATTAAAAGATCTATTTCACTAAAACTGCTTCTTTGAAAAGCTGTATTGATCATCTAAAGGATATTGAAAGCAGAAGGAAACAAATGGCAAAATATGAAGCAAGACCCTTAAAAGCTGAGTTCCTAGCTAGAAATGAGATATAGGAATGAGTTTATTCCATTGCCTACACACATGTATCTAGTGTCCCAGTCCAGTAGACACTAGGGCTTCTGGAAGTGGTGTTAGACATGCCAGTAACCAATGTGGGTATTTTGGACAACTGAAATGGTTCTAGATGCCTATATACATCCAGGTTACCTATTCTCAGAAAAACAGCACCTGTAACTCCAACATTTCCTCTGAATTAGGAATAGGTACAGTAATTCTTATTTTTATTGTCACATAGATTAAACAAACCACAAAATACTAATAAAAAGAGAAATTGCATGCACATATAGAAACCATCTATCTATTGCTGAGCCTTCAATAGCCTTGGCTTGTATGGTTTTAAATGAACAGTCAGTGCATAGCCCAATAAAATGCCCAAAGTTCTAGATAGTAGGAATGGAAAATGATACTGAAAATATAATATACAAAATAGACAAAACCCCACACACATTTGGAAGCAGTAGACATTTTAAAATATATATATCTGAACCATGTGGTAGTCAGCTTAATACACATATCTATTAAACTGCAGATATAAACAATCTTTAGCTCAGAATAAAATAACACCTCAATGTATAGACACTTCACATATTTTGCCTTGTGGGTGAAATTCCCCCCACAAACATACAGCTTGACTACTCCCATCTGATGTAGCCTAAGAATAGATTATCTGGTGAAGTGAAATGTAGGATCGAAATGTTGAGCTTTTACATTGCAACATACAGAGATGTTCTCACACAGAAAAGAACAATGATTCTTGAAACTGTACAAAGTGGTATTTCCCTTTATGTTTTTTTTTTAAATAGCACAGAGTATGTAATTCTGTCATACATCAAGAAAAAGAAATAAAACTTCCTCTTTCAGTAAAGTGTCAAAATAGTGTAAGAACATATATTGTATATCAGCACACGAAAAATTCAAACCAAAATATTCCAACTGCAAAAAAAACCCAAACAAATTTTCTGGTTAGATTCTTAGAAGCATGGAAAGCAGATCTGAAAAGTTCCATTTTCCACATGCAGTCTCACATCCACTTGTTAGGCCCTCCAGCTGCCAATGCTCAGGTCTTTGACTCATTTCTTTGCTCTTAAGAGACAGCAGCCAGATGGCCAAAATGGAATATCCCTCCCAGCTGGCCAGTGTGAATGCATGTACCTGCTACCCAGCTGGCCAGCCAACCTACAGATAGCTTCAGGCTGGCCAGCCAGAAAGCATATGCTGCCTTTCACTGAGCTAGTAGACTAGCGAGCAGAAGCCTAGGAGAAAAGTATGAGATAGCAGTGAAAAGATGTCATTTTGTTCTAGAAAATTAAAAGGCAACCCTGCTCACTTGGGCTACGTACTCTTGCTGAAGGCTCTTGATACACAAGAAGATGCACAGTCTATCTGTGCTCCAGTACCTGTTGGGATTATATTATGCACAGTTATAAGCAAGGCACATCAGAAGCTATTAGGCAGAGAAGCTGAAGAGCTGGTGAAATGTTTCTCCCCAGCATTCAGGCTTTTTGAGATACTTGCTCAGCCAGAAATGAAGCCATCTTCATCACAGCTTGCCATTGACAAGGTATTTGGATTAGCACAATGAAATCTAACTCCAAGACATCAACGCATGTGTCTCAATCTTCAACTACCATAAAGACAGAGCCATAGGGTCACTTGAAGATCAGAATTACACTTTTAGACCAAATTCCACAAAAAATATTTAGGACAGGACAATATTTCAAATTGACACAAGTAATTTGCACATATCTGCTTCTAGATGCACTCCACTGCTGAAAAACTCAGAGCTTCAGGCTGGGATTAATTTTTCTCTACTATGCTGGGGGTAGTTAAACACATCCTATGAATAAAGTCCACAATAGCCACATGCCAAGTAGGGGATTACTAAACTACTTAATAGAAAATGCAGAAGAGAAGTGCATCTCCAGATAGTTTTGGGATAGATTTCTTAGCTTTCAGGCAGCCAACATCAGTTGCATCCAAATCTGTGTGTGTAGAAATGCATCTTGGTTTTGCCTTCCATCATTACCAAGTGTACAACTCAGGGTAGCTCCAGCTTCTGCTCTCAGCATGGCCATCTGAAGCCATCAAACAAAATCCAACAGGAAGATCTTTACAGGAGCCATCCTCTGCTGCTGGGACTACAGCTGCTTCTACCATAAGAAAAACATTATTTTTTTTTCTCCCCACCTCTGTAGCTGCTCTTTGGTCACTATTACTCATGTCTTTCCCTCTCCATAAAACATCACCAAGACAAAAACAATTTGCACAGTTCATGTGACAGAGAGAAGCATTTTATATCAGTCTCTTGAGAAAGAAATCGAGGGGTGTATGCAGCTACATGGGAAAGACAGGACTCATACTGCATTAAGGATGATAGCCCAAGGGCAGGATGGACCACAGAGAAGAGAGAGAAAGGAGAAGCAACTCAGAGACTGACCTTTGAATATCAGCTGTCTTCGATATGGGAGTGTCCTGGTTTCAGCTGGGACAAAGCTAACTTTCTCCTCTCAGTAGCTAGAACAGTGTTGTCTTTTGGATTCAGTGTGGGATTTGGTAGGAGAAGAATTTTTGGACCCCAAGTTACTTACTACCTAATACCAGGTTGTCACAAAATTAATTATAAAGCATTTCATCATCTCTTCCTTCAATGGCAACACTCCCTGCCAGAGCCTGTTCATATCCCCTTCCCTTTCATGTTACTACCCTATGCAAATCAGAGGCTGTAATTAATTCCCATTCTTTGTTAGCAGAGTCCTCAAAGAAACAATAGAAGAACTGATAAAGTAACAGGAGTGTATTTGTCAACACATTTCTTCAGCCCTACTAAAACCAGTGGAGCATCCTGGAGCTGAGGGCATCATAAATCCAGCTTTGCACACAGCTCCATCCATCTCTGCACCTGCTAATCTCACCACTGATCACTGCCATTTCCATTTTGTCATAAGCTCTTTCATTACACGTGATTTGCATGTGGCAAAGACGCACATCTTGAAAAGCAGTGAGTAGGAAGTCAACGAGCCCATGGTGTTCTTCAGGGCTGGAAGTACTCACCCTCCATAGAAAATAATGTCTGCTTCTTCTAACTGTGCCCACAGGGAAGAAAATCAGTGGTACATATGTCACTGCATTTATAGCAAAAGGCCAGATTGCCTTAATTTTGTGCTATTGCACAGTTCAGTTGCATCTATCAAATTGCCAGACTTCCAGATGTCCTCCTTCCATAGTCAGATACATACTTTAAAACACAACAAAACCTAAATACTTCAAAGGAAGTTCAGTTTTAATATCCCAAAGTATTACCCTACCCCAGAAGTTAATATTTCATTTAGTAACGTCCTTTAGAATTTTCCAGACGTTTTGTGGTAAAAAGGTCTCAATATCTATCTCCATACAAGCTACTGGTAATTAGGTGTACATAGCTACCACCATATTAAAATGAAAGATTGCAATTAAACAAATGCATTTCAGCCCGAAGGAAAATAAATTACCATGTAGATGGGCAACTGCACAAACAAAATACCAGCAGCCCCTTTTCCAGGTGAGTACTATTATTTTACCAGTTTCTGCAGAATGCTGTGGAGACTCTCAGCAATATTACTTTTATCCTCCTCTCGCTTTTTAAAAGTTTTGGTTAGTAACATTATCACGTAGCTTTTCTCATCCCCAAGTCTTTTTCTTATTTGTCACTAATCTTTTAGCCCTCCCTATAACTTTCTTCCTCTGATACAACCACAGATCTCTGACCTCTCTCCAGACACAATCTGAACTCCTGCAGCCTCTTGCCTGGACCTCAAAAGCCACCAGAGACCCTCTCATATTCTGGTTTTTCCTCTTCAAACCACTGAAACCTCTATCACCAACACAGTCATCTTCCTTGACAAGGCTTAAAAGAACCAACCTCAGGCTTCATTGATAGTCCTTTGGCATTATTTGATAGTCCTTTGGCATTATTCTCTCTTGGGTATTTGGAGTCAGTCACTCCATCATGTTTTGGTTATCTCAGCACTGAATCAAAATGCAGGATAAATCCCAAAATTCAGGACATACAAGACAATTTCTGCTAGTTTATGAATCTACTACAATCTACTTTGGAGAAGCTCTTTGAGGACTTCTACATCTTCTCTTCTGGTAACCCTGAAAAGCTAGCTAAGATCACATTACATCTTTATCACAGAGGTATTTTACCACAAATATTTAATGTACAACATATAACTATATGAATATTGTATACCAGAGTATATGGTGCAAAATTTCAACCTGACGTAAAACTCTCAGCAGAGCCGCTGTTTAGATTCCAGGCTGTTGTCATGAACTGATTAACTTTTCAAGAGAAGGTATGAATGGTCCACCCTCTTGATTTTTCACTTTTCAGCTCTGTTGCCTCTCAGACTTGTAAGCCTGTTACTGGATTGCTTCAAAACCTATTTACCTCTGAAGACTAAAATTCCCAACTGTCAGACAAAAAAAAACCCAAAACCATTCAGTAATTAATTTAATCCCATGACAAGACATCTGTCAAGGCAAAGGGCAGAGTATATAGCATGTTTAATATTCATATTCTAGTATTATCAGACACATAAAATACAGGTTGTATTAATTTGAGGTTATCAGTCTACATGGAGCATTTGATGAAGACACTGTCAGGCACAGCTTCCGAAGGTTTTCTCCCACTCCATAAAAAAAAACCCAGTAGTTTTTTGTCCAAAGGGAAGTACCTTGTTTAATAACACTGGTGTGCAGAGGAGACCACAACCTAAAATATAATTTTCTTATTTTTAACCAACAACAGTCATACCTCTAGTTACTCGTAGGTGAATAACCAAAATGCTATGGCTTTACAGTGTTTCTAGTCTCTGAAAGAATTTGCTTCCATTAGTTCCTCTATTTTAAGCAATTCCTGATGAGCAGCCATCAGGAGAACATACAGGGCCACCCCTTTGGATTTTGTAGCACTGGACTGAATTTCATTCTCTGTCCTTTGGAGTTTAAAGATTGGAAAAATATGGCTGTTTTACTTACAGCCCTCCAAAATAGCACACGACAGCATCATCCATTAGCTCTATGCTTGGCATTCTTTAATTTATATCTTTCTGCAATCTGTTACAACCCAGAAGCTGGTGAGCTCACTGCTCTGGTCTCTTATACCACGTGATATCACTGTTCAGTTGTTTACTATGAGCTCATGATGAATATTAATACAATTAGCTTTGACTTGCTTGGCTCCAGACTGGAGTGAAGCAGAGCAAGGCTTGCA
This sequence comes from Antrostomus carolinensis, assembly GCF_000700745.2. Lineage (NCBI taxonomy): Eukaryota > Metazoa > Chordata > Aves > Caprimulgiformes > Caprimulgidae > Antrostomus > Antrostomus carolinensis. Next base: position 10,699 of record NW_010303945.1, read on the forward strand.
GGCAGGTGCTGCCTCAGCTGCCAGGTGGTCCCTCTGTGCTGTCACTTGCCCTTTTCCGGCTACAATGTGCATTTGACCATGTCCTACATTAAACTCAACTTAGGGAAAGCAGTTTGGTCAAGGCCAGACAAAACCAACTTGATTTCCCATCCAGTGCTGCATGGAATAAACTTGTGGTCCTGCTAACAGTGGGAAATGCAGCTTTGGAAAAGAGCTTAGCTGAGAAAATACAGTATTACATCATGTTCTTCTACACTGTCAACCCCTCCCTCTGCTACATTTGGAGAGGCAAGGTATAAATTAAAATATTGGGGTCTAGCTTACACATATATTAAGACTCCAGTCTGTATTTGCTTTAAACTATTTTTTTCTGTGTTAGAAAAATAAAAATATAGCTGTTACATAACTTATTGTTATCATCTTATTAAATGACTTTGGGATATTATATTTGCTTATATCATCAGTTTCTTAAGTGAGAGATTGACTGCTTAAGTCTCCACACATTCCATCAGGTAACCTCCTTCCATGGTGACACCATCAGGGAGGGAATAGGACTACACATGTA
>NW_010303946.1:0-328 GCF_000700745.2 Antrostomus carolinensis
TCTGTGCGAGGGGAAGGCAGGAGGTGAGGACGGGCAGCAGCACGGCAGAAGCCATCCCGGCAGCCGGTTTAAGCCAGGCAGTGTTTTGGTGGCAGCCCTGCCGTTCCCTCCCAGGCTGATGTCATGCTTTAGTAAGTTTGAGGCAGAGTCACATGGCAGCTTCTGAGGTCAGCGCCTGGGGTGGCTTTGTTGTCTCCTGCCTGCCTGCCCTGGGCTCCTGCCTGCACCCTGAGCCCCAGCCCCTCCAAGCAGGGCACCTCCGGAATACCCATGGCTCTGGCACCTCTGGAATACCCACGGCTGAGCACGGCCTGGGAGCCATCGCCTC
>NW_010303946.1:372-764 GCF_000700745.2 Antrostomus carolinensis
CACAGAAGGGGCATTGCCCCCCATCGCTGCGGCTCAGGGTGGGATACGGGAGAAGGTGACATGGAGGAAAGGGTGTGTGACGAGGGTGCTCTAATCTCTGCGTGTGATCTAACCGGGCTGGAAGGGGTTTGAGGAACAATTAACAATCCTCCAGGCTCAGCTGCTGTTTCCTGAAATAGCTCTGGCAGGAGGAGGAGCAGAAGGGGCATTGCCCCCCATCGCTGCGGCTCAGGGTGGGATACGGGAGAAGGTGACATGGAGGAAAGGGTGTGTGACGAGGGTGCTCTAATCTCTGCGTGTGATCTAACCGGGCTGGAAGGGGTTTGAGGAACAATTAACAATCCTCCAGGCTCAGCTGCTGTTTCCTGAAATAGCTCTGGCAGGAGGAGGAG
>NW_010303947.1:0-15349 GCF_000700745.2 Antrostomus carolinensis
ACACCGACGCAGAGCAGCACCGAGGGGTCTCCCGGAGAGGTCTGAGCAGGGCCTGGGAAACAGCCCGCCGGGGCAGAAGGGCAGCAGCCCCGGTCTGGAAGTTGAGCTGCTGCCTGCTTCGCGCCAGCTTGTGGCCCTGGAGAGTAGTTTAGCGTTTTAAGTGTCTAATTTCCCTGGTTTTCTCTTCCTGGCTGGCATGCACAGTTACGCGCTGTGGCTCTGGTCTGCAGAAGTGTCTAGTGGCTCCTCATCTCCAGTGAAGCCATTGAGAACCAAAGAGCTTGACATATTAGCAAGTTGGAGTTAGACTGCCAAAACAAGTTTTTTTCCATATGTCTTAAAAAGACAAATAATTATGTGTGGCATGTCTACTGGGAATACTGTGAAGCACAAGTCATTACTATTTATAATGCATTTATGAGTTATCCATGGAAAGTGCCTTTAAAGCATGATTTTATTCTATACTTTTTAACACTGAGGCAATCAGGTCCTGGAAGAGGTTGCCAAAGTATATGGAAATAATTCATCATATGGACTTTTTATACTGAGATCAGATGGTTTTTGGTGATCCAGTTCAACTGTAAGCTAGAGAGCCATAGCTCCACTGGTGGTACAGGGAACTTGGGTGTTTTGCCACTAACTTTGGTCTTATTACAGCACCTGCACGTGCCCCTAAAATAGCTCATGAGTCAGATTTTCAAAAAAGCTCAGCATCTTTGTGGGCAGTAACGTTTGAACCAGTTTTCTAAGAGCTCTGCATAATGTTTGTGCATACAATATAAAATGCTTTTCTGAAAAAAACCAAACTCTAGTCCTTCTTCAGCTGATCGAAGAAGAATCCAGATTCTCCTGCCTGTAAAAGCCGTCCCTGGTGAGGGGCTGTATTCAAACACTGTTCCTGTGAGTGGGTCTTCGCTACCTTGCTTATTGGGGAAATATGGCTGGCTTCACAAAATCAGTGCCTGTCGTTTTCATTGCAGTTTCTCTAGGATTTCACAACTGCAAAGAGCCCCTTGGGCTTCTCTGACTTCCGTGATCCTGTGTTCTTGGCAGTGCTGTGGTGTGGGAAGGAGGCTGCGGGCAGGTAAGTGCTTTTCTCCTGGATGCCATAGGCCACGAGGTGATGAGTCAGTACTGGGGAGAGGATCCAGACATCCAGTCCCTGCTTTATCCAGAGCATGGGAGTTTGCGCAGTTATTGGAAATGACTGTCCTTGCTTTTGAGTATATGCACTCTGAACTTGTGACCTTAGTGGAAAGCTAATAGTATAAAAATAATAATAAGCAAGAATCAAGTTCAAAGGGAAATACATGCATTTTCTCAAGATTTGTGGGGGTTGATGCAAGCCTGACTTTAACTTGCATCTACTCAGTCTAAACCCGTTCTGTCAGTAAGATTGCAAAGATGAGTGTCATATCTTTGCATCTCAGTGTCAGTTACTTTTGCTTTAAATAATTTAAAATATATAAAAGATGTAGCTATTTCCTGTCCAAAGAAGAAATTTTTTGTATCCAGTATCAGTATTCAGGTGCACACAAAACCAGGCAAAAGCATGAAAGAAAAAGGCAAGGCTCCACATTTAATCCAGTTACATAATTTTCTATTCAATTTTCTAAGATGTACTGTAATATCCATCATACATTTTCATTAATCTTATACAGAGCATGTTTAACAGCTTCCAGGTTTCCTTCATTCTGCTACTTCTCATTATTTCCCATCAGCATGATTATTGACTATCTTTATTACCTTATGCAGTTAGTATTTCTCTCTCGTGTGAGTGGGCTGAATCCTCCATAAGTAGTCACACAAACTACATCAATGGAGGATGTAGCTCCAAGTACATTAATAGGAGAGAGTTGAGATCTTTAAGACCTACCCTCTGCAGAGGAAGGATGAAGTATAATTTTAACTAAGGCTGTCCTAGACTGTCCTCTTATGTTAAAAAAAAATGTCTCCACCACTGCATGGCTCTGACTTGTTCCCCTCCTACCCTTCCTGCCTCAAACACCCTGCAGGACCTCTAGAAAGACCTCTAAGCATAATCCCCCTCTCTCTGCCTCTTGATTTGGAAGGAAAAAGCCAGTAAGTAATTTCAGTATGTGTTTCCACTGGCACCCAAGTGTGGACTCATCAGCTGATCCCAGCTTATCTGCTTGTGTGGCAAGTGTTAAATGTGCACAGCTCTCGTTCTTCCTCACTGTGTCACCAATACCTTCCATGGCCAAGTTAGGGCTAGTGACAACTTAGTCCATAAAGAGTATCCATCTGTGAAAAGTTTGATATCAGGAGCACAACACATTTTAGCTCCAATTCACTGTATGAGGCAAATCAGCATGTTCTTGGAGGAACCTACGTGTTCAAGTTACACATAATTACCAGTACTGCAAGTAAGGGACATGTGGCACTTAACTACAAAGGTAACCTACCCAGCAGGCAGCCTAGAGAGGTTACATACATCAGCAGGTTGTCGCTGTTGTCTGTGAAAGAAATGGTGGCTTTGACCAATCAGCTCTGACTCCATCTATGTATTTGTATTAAATACTTCAAGGCCTTCTCTGTATGTTTATCTAGCAATAAGAAAAAAAGTAAAATAGTTTGGAAAGGTAGTAACTTGAGAAGCAAAATATATGCATGTATTTAAAGGCAACAGCCCAGATTTTCAGTTAGTACCGAATCTGAGTTACTCCATTCAGTGCCAGTTTGCAGTAGTGAGGAGCTAGCCCTGAAGCACACCTTCTGAGGGCTCACACAATACAAAAGGAGCTTTTTTAAACAATTTTTGATAACTTTCTTCTCTCTTTTAACTGTTGTGAAGCTGATGGCTCTTTTTATTTCTCTGGAGAAGAAAAGAAGACAAAAAATTACCATCTCCGGTAATTTGTATCATTACATTTCTGGTCTCCATGGAAACCTATGTGGTGCTCCACAGTTGGGTAGTCTTTCAATATGCTGCAGCAGAAATCAGATGGAGGGAAGGCTGAGTTCTGCACCTTGCCTGTTAATCAATTAAAAATGGTTTTGAAATTATTTTCACATTGTGTTGCAATCTTCACTTAGAGTAACAATGGAAGAAACAAAGTAAACAAATTAAGCTATTATGGCCCGATCCTACATATACCTATACACATAACAGCCACTGAGTTTGATTCTGATGGGCATTGACATTAACTTGGAGGAATTCTTTGGTTTTAGTAGGATTATATGGATTAATACTATGGAAACTGAAAGCTTAATAGCAAACTGTTTTCAAGTTGACTCTAATAAAAAGTTTGCCAGAGAGGTAGTAACAGTCCCCTTGTTGTAATTTATGTAAGCAAAGTATTTTGAAAATCAAGAACCTTAAATCTTTATCTTTCTCTGTCTTCACTCTTGTTCTTCCACTACTAAGAAAGAAATACATCTCAAAACTGGTTTTATCTGAAAAGATACGGTAACTTCATCCACCTGCCTCTTCGGGATTTCCTTTTTTTATTCCAAGCTTGAACACAAAGGCACATAATCTTACTGGGACAGCAGGTGATACAGAGAAAGTGTATAGAGAGAGACCAGTCTTTTTTTGTGACCACAGTCAACCCATGTTGAGCAGAGTGAGTGCTCTCAGCCACCTACATGTAAGTAAAGTATGTAGTAATGGAAATAATGCAGCCTCCTGTCAACTTGTAAATACTCCTGCATAGACAGCCATGATAATAAGGTATACAAAGAAATATATTAATTACCGAATTTTCTAAGCATTTTACATTTGACTAATGAAAACCCAGTATCCACTTTACAAATGCACTAAACCACAATGGTGAAATACAGTAGTGTTTTATACTATTCACTATAACCAAACTACAAAATCTGTTCATTTTGATGTATTTTGAAGGTCTTTGCTGCATTTGTTTCAGAGTACCGTGGAGAAAATGTATGCTAGTCGAGAGGATATTGGATATGATTTTGGAGATGACTCAAAAGTTGGAAGTAAACCAATTAAGCCTAATCCAAACATTGATGGAGGATGGGCTTGGATGATTGTACTTTCCTCTTTTCTTGTGCACATACTTATCATGGGGTCCCAAATGGCTCTTGGAATACTCAACATGGAATGGCTTGAAGAGTTTGATCAAAGTCGTGGCTTAACAGCGTGGGTTAGCTCCCTCAGCATGGGCATTACACTCATTGTAGGTATGTTCCAGCATAATTTATTTCAAAACTACATAGATTTTTAGCATATGTTTGCCACTCATCCCTCAAGTATTTTCTTACAGTTTTCCATTTTATTAGCAGAGCTGCCCAGGTTCTCCTGAGTTGCCTTTTTAAAGCCCCCAGGACAAATTTGACAAATTAGAGGGAGAAAGGGAACAACGGGGAAGATGACAGAGAAGACAGTTACTCCAGGAGACAGCATGAGCAGGAAAGGATGCCTGTCACTTCAAGGTCTCACTAGAATTAAGAAAACAGATGATCTGTGAAGCTTGTGGTCCTTCCTGTACCCTTATCTGGGAGGAGAAAATGTTGAATTTAGACAGTCTATGTCACAGTTGGCAGCTGAACTAAAATTTATTTTTTAAGTCATAGTTGGATGAACCCAAAATAGTATCTGGAGGGGTATGTTTGTGTATATATGTATATACACACCTCTCTCTCTCTAAATTAAGATTGGAAAAATTGTGTTTAGGTCTGCCTAGAATATTCCACTGATGTTTTCTTTCTAGTTACTTGTGAAAAAGGCGTGCACTGACACAGCATTAGTATTGGGAACAACGATTTCAGTTTCTTCCTCTGTTTAAACTGTCCCTTCTTCATGGGGCAACTTTGGTTTTAGGTCCTGTGGGTATTTGCTAAGTATTTGGTCAGTTGGCTGCATTTTTCTTTCCACAATTTTGAACAGCAGTAGGGAAAATACACTGAATTGCATGAGTAGCTGTTTAACATTTTGTTTAAAACGTTAAGAATCTTCATGTGAAAAATTATTAGAGTATAGAGAATTCAAGAAATAATGTAACATTTTTTCATGTTTTTTAACAGGTCCTTTCATTGGTTTATTCATCAGCATGTGTGGGTGCCGCAAGACAGCTATAATTGGAGGCTTATTGAATGCTCTAGGTTGGATACTGAGTGCCTATGCCTCAAATGTGCACTACCTCTTCCTTACGTTTGGAGTGACAGCTGGTAAGAGCTGTACTAATGTTTGAAAGTTCTTTTCAACTATTTTTGATTCCTTTGAAGGTTATCTGGGTGAGTAAAGAGGGAAGTTAGACTGTAAAGCTATTCCAGCTTTTCTATCACACTCTTTACAGCCTGTTATCTTTTCAGAAAACTTATTTATTTACTCGGTGGATTTGTCCCAATGACTTTTGTTGTCATTTAAATCTGCCATGTGAAGATGGTATTTTTATCACTTTCTCCCAAGTGAATATATTAGAGGACATTTTAATTAGAAGAATTAATGTAACCCAAACTCTTAGCAAGTGCAATTTAAAGTTGTTAAAACACCTTTTGACATGTGTCATGCCCAGTCAAAATATGTGAAGGCATGCGTGTTTAGGCATCTTTCTTGAAAACCAATAGGTCCTTAGTGCCTGAATGCTCAGTTTCTAGCAAAATGTGGCTTCTTATGAAAAAGTTTAGTTACTTTAAGAAAGTTAAGTAGAAGAACCCGGTATTATCTACTTAAAGCACTACTCCATTTTATTCACTGTTCATTTCTGGAAAAAGAAATTATGAATAGATATGAAACAAAAAATATTAAAGTGAACCAAGTAAGAAATACAAAATTTACCCTTTAATTATTATCTGAGCAACACTGAGCAACTCAAGGGGCTTTGAAATATTATTCACGCCATAGATAACGTGGCCAGTTATGTTTGCAAATGAAGCATGGTATCTATGTTATACATGACTGACAAAAGTGTTATGAAAGAAATTGTTTGCAATACTAATAATGCCTTCAGTAGCCTCTGTTCCCTCGAACTACCCTTTCATAGAATTTCACAGAAATCTGTGGAACTTTTGTACTTAATTTTTTATCAAGCTCTCCGGATGGCAAAAAATTGAAACCAGTAAGGATCACTGTGATGACTCTTTATACCACCATACCATAAAGTTAAGTAATGTTGTAAATTCCTGAACAAAGAACAGTAATTACAGGCAGGGATCTGCCCTTTTCGGAATTTCTATTTCCATATATATTGGATATAATGAAGCAGACAGGAAAAAACACTCTTTCTCTCAGCCCTTGCTGCTTTTCAGAAAGAGCACACACAAAATATCAGACAAAAAGGCAGAGATTATACAGAGAATTTAAAGAGGCGTGAAAACCATATTTTCCAAAAAAATCTGAGGCAAATTTTTACATGAGGTGGAGAAATGAGATGCTGTTGCAGGAGTAATTCTGTCCAGAAAACTGATGTAGAGATGCCCGAGATGTTTCTTCCAGCTCCATGATACCTTTGTTCACCATCCCCTCACTCGCCATCCCCTCACTCACCACTGCCTCACTTACCATCCCTTCATGCACTGTCCCCTCACCATCCCCTCACTCACCACCTCCTCACTCACCCATCCCTGTCCCCTCACTTCCATCTTCTTGCCTATGATCATCTCACTCACTGCCACCTCAGGGAAGTTTCTTTCATGTTCTCATGGCTGCTAGATGTAAGGCTGCAGTTCACTAATGGTGGCTGTCTCCTGTCTCACTTGTGGACCTCCATGCAGTGCTTGTGGGCTTACTCATGACTCCTCCCTGTTGGTGACCCCCCATGCCAGATGCCCTCACAAAGTGTCCCCCCTCACCTCCCATTCCCAAAGCGCTGCTCACCTCAGCATGGTTCCCCTCCTGCAGCTCCTCACAGCCATGCCCCCTCACCTCCTGGCCACCAGCTTCAGCCCGGCTCCGTGAGCTGTCCTCCTCGCAGTGGCACTATCAGGGGAGAAGAGGAGCCTTCTCTCCCCTCACCCGTCCCAGGGAGCCCTGGGGTGGGCGCTCAGAGCTGCTGGCCGCAGGGAGTCCCTGCGTGAGCCTGGGCTGTGTTTCACAGCAGTGAACAGCAGGCAGGTCTGAGGGGGCAGGCAGTCTGCTGGACTCGGAGCTTTCCTTGCAGTTTGTGGCTGGGTTTGGGGGGGGAAACCTTGTGCAAAATAACCACCTGATCATGTATTTGCATAGCAAAGAAATAAACTTCTAACAGGCAAAAGAAGTCAGCTCTGACCACGGTACACTGCCATGATGTTGAGGTGCCTTTTTTCAGGCTTTGCTGGAATAACTGCTCTTTCGCTGATCTGGCTGTAGCCAGATCGTGCAGCTGTAGCCAGATCATGCAGCTATGGTATCAGCTACTTAGGAAAACTTTTATGCCCAAAACACTCTTCTAAATTACCATCACAGTGAATTTGGAAGCTTCTTCTGCATACACATCTTCCAGTCCAAATCCCTCCTGTTGGGAATTTACTGTGAGAAAAACTAGGCAACTGTTACTTTAATGATGTATTTGCATAACTCTCAATGCTTTCTGCTTGAAAGAAGTAAGATTAATACCCTGAGTTTTAACAAGTGAGGGATTTTCTACAAAATTAAAGATCTGCCTTTTAAGAATATGCCTGTGCAGCTGTTGTGTAGCCCTCCCTGAACTTCCCTGGAGTGCCCAAAGAAGCCACCCAAGGTCCCACTGCTGGGCTGTCCCCCTGTGCTGGCTCCTGAAGTGTACCTCACGGCCACCGTGGCTCCACAGTTACAAAGCAAGGACAAAGCCTCAGTCTGGATCTTCACTGGTGAACTTAGGCAAAAGCAACAAGATGTGCCCACTGAGCAATTTCTGGTCACTGATACAATCAGATGCAAGTATCACAAATGCAGATATTTCAAAATAGGGTTTGTTTATGTTTGTCTCCATATTAACTGTCACTGATTTATTATGGAATGTTTGGGGTTTTCCAGCACTGTCATGCTGAACTGAGGTAAAGTTTTTATCTTCCATTTATTTAAGTTTTCCCAGCAGTTAAATGGCAGTGTTGTATTCTCACTGGAATGAGTATTGCAAATTTTGGTAAAGACTACAAGATAGAAACAAAAGCTAACATGAGAACTGAATATTTATTCTCAATTTTACTACTATGCTCGTGCAAAAGTTAGGAATAAAACTGATTTGTTTTTCACTGCTTTTTATCTTATTGGCAAAAAGTTCAGATTGATTTTGGTTTTTATTTTCATAGGCATTGGAAGTGGCATGGTGTATCTGCCTGCGGTGGTCATGGTAGGGCAGTATTTTCAGAAGAGAAGAGCGCTTGCACAAGGACTCAGTACCACGGGAACAGGGTTTGGAGCTTTCCTAATGACTGCCTTACTGAAGTACCTCTGCACCGAATTTGGGTGGAGGAACGCCATGTTCATCCAGGGTGCCATCTCCCTCAACCTTTGTGTCTGCGGGGCGCTCATGAGACCGCTCTCTCCCAAAGACGTTGTTAGTGAAAAATATGTTGTGAGAAGTAATAGTGAAGATAATCAGGCAAAAACTCTGTCCCATTCTGCAGAGACTATAAAATCTAACAGAGTTCTCAGCGAAGAACTGGAAAAAAAGGAAGAGGCAACAAATGATGAGGTGCTTGACAGTGTTCAGCACATAGAAATGGGAGGTAAATCTAGAAGTGGAAGGAATATGTATGGACTGCGCATTCTTAAGACAGTGAGCCAGCTGACAGTTACAGTCAGGAAGGGCTTTGCAATATGGTACTCCAGCTACTTTGGAGCTGCTTCACTGTTTACCAATAGAGTGTTTGTGGCCTTTATAATTTGGGCTTTGTTTGCCTATAGCAGCTTCGTCATTCCCTTTATTCATCTTCCAGAAATAGTCAAACAATACAACTTATCTCATCAGGACAATATATTTCCTTTGACATCCATTATAGCCATTGTTCATATTTTTGGTAAAGTGATCCTTGGAATCATCTCTGATCTCCCGTGCATCAGCACATGGAACGTCTTCCTCATGGCTAACTTTACCCTGGTCACCTGCATTCTTACTTTGCCACTAATGCAAACATATGTTAGCCTGGCTGTGGTTTGTGCTCTGATAGGATTTTCTAGTGGCTATTTTTCTCTAATGCCGGTTGTGACTGAAGATTTAGTTGGAATTAAACACCTTGCAAATGCCTATGGCATCATCATTTGTGCCAACGGAATATCTGCATTGTTTGGACCACCCTTTGCAGGTAAAAAGTTCAAATTGCTAACCAACAGATGTTTATATAACATCCGTGTGACCTGTTATATTATTAAGCTTTCTTAAGTTATGAGCATGTGTCGTTAACAAAATTACAGCTGCTCCAGAATGGACTGTAACATCCAGCTTTACATTGTACAAATTTGCAGATCACATTTGCTGGGTACCAGCTCACTATTCACACACCACAAATTACAATCCTTGCAAATAACCCCAAGGTTATTCTGTTACAATCTAGCCTTCCAATGGCATGTTACACTTTTTTAAAATGAGAAAAGATTAACCTATTTTTACGAGTTTTGTGTAGTATATGCACTATGGATACTCGTGCCTCTATGTAGATGAAAAAATGATGAATATTTTTCAGGGTAGGCTGGTGCTTGATCTGTAGTATTAGCCCCAAGAACTGTAAAGTGTGTTTGGGTGTCACCACTCTAAGATGCCAATGGATGTGTTGATTTAACTAACTTCCTTCAGCCAGAAATATGTACTTTGGGGACTGCACTGTGCATAATCTCTTCACTGCCATCCATAGCAGAAGATAGACGTGTATGTATGTTATGCCTAAAGTTACTTAGGTTTAAACAAACATTCATCATAAATTTTCTCACAGAAAGAGGCAGGGAAGTACAGAAGAGATAGAGGACTCTGTAGTAGTGTGGCTACTACTGACAATACTGAAGAATTGTCAGTAGTAGCCAGACTACTACAGAGATGCAAAACAGAAGCAAGTCGTAATGGCCGTGGTCAGCCAGGGATGGCACTAGGCTGAGCTGAAGCACAAGCATTAGCAGCACAAGCAACCCAGAAAAGTGAGAATGCTCTCACCTTCTCTCCCCACCATTGAGTGAGCCAACACGATTTGTAAGAAAGCTCATTCAGTGCTGGTCAGTAGTAGCCAGACTACTACAGAGATGCAAAACAGAAGCAAGTCGTAATGGCCGTGGTCAGCCAGGGATGGCACTAGGCTGAGCTGAAGCACAAGCATTAGCAGCACAAGCAACCCAGAAAAGTGAGAATGCTCTCACCTTCTCTCCCCACCATTGAGTGAGCCAACACGATTTGTAAGAAAGCTCATTCAGTGCTGAAAAGCAGCAGTGTTTTACTCTAAAATATATTCATTCAGACCCTCTCAGTCTGTGCTGAACATATCTTTGGTCATTAGTAACAAAGCAAATAGGATGCAATTAGATGATGTAAAAAAACTTCTGATCTTGAGGTTACATCGCAATGCAGCCAGCATGACACGAGGGAGTTTTGCTATTTTGGGTTCTCAAACCTTTCTGAAGTAACTTTAATATATTTTTGCAAAGGAATTAAGGTTGGAATGAGAGTCATCACAGTACTGATCTCTTGAAAAGTCTTTTATGGGTATGTAAGTCTTCGAGAAAGCTATTGGGAATGTGTTTGCTTGGGCAAGACACAGCATTTGAAGTAGCCTGCAGTATCGGGCATTTTACAGACAATAGCAGGGTGGAAGAACAAATTGGTTTGGGATTCCAAAATGTCTGTTTTAAAGTTAGACCTGTGATAACTTGTTTGAAAAATGTACAGTTTTAGAGAGAATGTTGCTCAGCTTCTTAGGATGGCACATTGCTAGAGTCCCATTTTAAGACTTCCATGATACTTAAATGAGGGGATAGGTTTTGCACTGGGTTTGGGTTTTGGTGAATGAACAAGAGATTTTGTTAATACATGTCCATTTGTAGCATCTAGAGGAGGAAATAATCACCACCTTTTTTTTCCACAAAACATCTATGGATTTGACTGAATTTTCATGAAATATGTGCAGTACTTTTCTTGTCTTCCTATGCAATCTACCTTGTTGTCAAGCTTTGTAACAAACATGTTTTGTCCTTATTTTGCAGGTTGGATATATGACATCACACATAAATACGATTTTTCTTTTTATATATCTGGCTTCCTATACATGGTGGGAATAATATTTTTACTTATACAACCTTGTATTCAAAAGAAACAACCAAGAGAAAAATCTACGGAAGAAGCACAAGTATAGAAAAAAATCCAGAAGTTTTTTTTTACAGATTTTTTGTTGTTTTTATGTTTCTATTGTATGACAGTACAAAGCTGCTTTTCTTATGGAACCAACTACATTGAGCTGTACTTAAATGAAAAGCACATGTACTCCAAAATGCTAATAAATTATTAGAAATATGCTTTTAAAATGAGTTAAGATCTTTTACTTTAGAACTAACAAATACAGTGATTAAAGCACCCGTGCTAGTCTTTTAAAATTGGAACAGTGCTGGGAGCCTTTACCTTTGCTTCTTTTTTGACTTTTCATCACTACCGGTTGGTGAAACTCCATTGACTGCAGTGCAGTTACTCCTGATTTTTACTGGTTCTAAAAGAGAATTTGATCAGGATGTGAATGAGTTATAAAAGTCCCTCTTACTCTGTATTCTGTCTGATAAAAGATTAGTTTATGAACTGAGTACAAGAAAATGATTGTATTTCTTATCTGGCTAGTCAAGTACTGTTGAAATGCTAGTACAATAATTCAGTTAATTCAGTGTAATAAAATGACTATTTCTGTGATGTAAAACTGAAGAAAAATTCTTGTATTTTTCTGAAATGACTCTCTACTTCATCTACTTCAAGGATTTTTTTTATTTTTTTTTTTTTTTTTAGTATTAACTGCATAATAAAGTAGCAGTTCCTCAATACATAGGCTGCATTAGAAATGCTGTGGCACTTAATGCACCTGAAGTAAAACAAACATAAAAGCAAAACTAGGCAACATATGGAAAATATTATTGTTATTTACAAACTGGAAAATGTTTCCAGAAACAGTTTAAAGTTTCTGGCTGCTTTTCCTAATTAGAGGTATTGTAGAACTTTGTAACTTTACCATTGACTCCTTAGATGGGACTTGTTTGTCAAGTTAACAGTACTAAAGAAATAGAGTTGGGCAAAAGTAGCCAAATATAGTTTTAGAAAGAAATGAAGTACAGCACAGCAAATGTTATTACAATGAATTTAATAACAAAACCTGTTACATTATGAGTGGTCATGTTGGTGCTCATGATGTACACCATGAACTGTCTAAGACTGGTCACAATTGAGATGTTTATTCACTGGAAAATTAGATAATGCAGAGCATGGAAGAGCTAGACCATTTACAATATTCACATAAATTTTCTTAAACAAAACTAAGGACCTGGTAATCAATGCAGAATGTTTAGTATGGTACAAGACATACTTTCTCAGTTTTGAGAGGTGAGTCTGATGTTAATTTTCCTATCAAATAAAAGTCACTGTAGGTTTTTCTCCTGATAGCTTTATGAAAGTTTTTTCAAGACAAATCTGGTTCTTAGTTTAATACTGATACATGCTGCTGGAATTCTTTAAAAACAATTGACACTATTCATTTATATTGAACAAATATTGGGAAACAGTTCAGTATGCAACAATATCACTATCCAGATCATTTTATAGCTGCAAGGTTGGTTGAAAAAAAGTTATGAACTGCAACTTGTATTGTTCTATATTGCAATTCACCAGCTTCTTCATTTCCCACTTCTACAGCTGTTGGCTGGGACATACTTAAAAATAGATCACTGAAATGAGCCAAGTTAAAAAACTACTTTAAGATTTAGACCAGTTCATTCATGTAGGATAGTTATGTATGGCCTTTAAAATTCACAGTAAAACAACTGAGGTGGCAGTGAACTGCAGCACATGGTGTGGACACGCAGTCATTAATTTCTTAAAATCAGCTTTTTTGTTGGAGAAAATGTTCATGTAAACTACACTTTCACATCAGTTCTTTTGTTACAGGTCTTCTCAGTGTGAATGCTGCTGCTCGCTTATCTTAACTGAGCTATCTTTTATTGGTGAAATATATATATATTGAAGTGATTATTTCCCTAAATTTCTTTTTTTTTTTCTTTTTGAAATATGTGTACCCTTTATACGTCGATCTTCACTTTGTCTTTTGTAAAAATCAACTTTATTTGCATAGTACTGTAATTAATAATATTTTGTTCACTTATGAAATCTGCAATATCTCTTTCTATAGAAGTCCTTACTGGGCCATGTGATGGGAATAAACTTGCATTACCCAAAATTTCACTTTCTGTTCATTTACTAATTAAGTTCATTTTTTAGAGCTTAAAAATGAAGAATATCCTGCAAAATGATTGTTCTTTCTCTTAACAGAAGGGAAGGTTGATCAACGTTGAGAAGGTACATGGTTGATCAAGGAGAAGGGAAGGTGGGCTGACAAAATCAAGTTAAATTAGTCTTTTGAATCAATATTCACTCAGTCCATATTGGCTAGCATGGGTTCCAGTTTCCTAACCTGAAACTGTCTAAATGTTATGAGAGCACATACTAAGAAAAAAATTCCTTGGTGGTAAATTGACAGAAAGTGAGTAATGAGGGTCTGTTGTTTAGTATCTCTGCTCACATACTGTAGTTCTTAAAATCATGTCTCTAAAGCAAAATTGCATTTTATAGTGCATATATTACACAGAACAGAAATTTTATGAATACAGTATTTTATGCACATAATGAAATTTATATTTGGCATTGTCCTAAAAGGAAATAGTCACAAAGAGGAAAGAATATACTGAAGTGTTTCTTCTATCTACAGTCATCAGATTAAAGTACTGCTTTATAAAGAAACAGAATTATATAAGAAACTTGTGTTCATAGTTTTAAATAAATTTATAAAATTCAAGTTTAATACTTGACATGTTAAAAAATTTTAAACCTAGTACACTCTTCAGATGTTACACTATTGTATCCAAATATTGCAATCACTGTTTTTAATACTCAAGTTTTAAGTCTAGTCAGTGGCAAATGATGTATTAATGAACATTAATTACTTTCAGAGTAATAATATTTGGCCTCTTTATTACTGAAGTTGATTGTGGGAGCAAGTCAAGTCAGTAAGAACTGCCTTCATCTTAAAACACTCTCAAAGTAACCATTGTTGGTCTTGCGAGATAGCAAATGTCTCTTATCAAATATGCAACTCGAACAATGGAAGTCAACTAGTTTCAAAAGTTCCTGCATTCAGCAAGATCAAGGAAAAATTTTGCCTATATACCATTGGCAGAGTGCCTCAAACATGATTTTGATGGCTTGTCCAAGATAAGGATGATCATTTGATTCACACCCTCAGTCACCAAAGAAATTTCTTCTTGGTGACCAAATTATTTGCTTGAAGTTTAGATAATTAATTTAAAAACATTTTAACACGTTTATTATGCAATGAATTTAAAAACGTATCAAACTCTGGAACCAGTTACATGTTATTTGCCTATAAACACTGCAAATTTACCATGGTGGACAGTAAAAACCTCAGCATTCATCAGCAATTTTTGTAGTAAGAAATGATGGATGGTTTTCTATAAAGGTAATAATGACCATTCCATAGTATCTGATATAAGACATGGAGTATGTATAGCATATATACAAAATAGACGAGACAGAATGAAGACGTACAAAGAAGCCATAACCTTTTCTATTGCTAGCAACTGTTAAGATGCTGACTATAATCCAATTTCAGGATGCCCAACCAACATATTAAAACATTGTATTATTTACATGTTGCTCCTAGTAAGACATTAGTTGGTTTTCCTCTTCCAATCCTTAAAATAATCTGCTTTCCCTAGTAAAGAAGAAAAGTCAGCATGTCTGAGCTGATAAACAGCAAATCCACACCTTTTAACAACTGCTTCAATGAAAAATGCATCTTGATTCAGTTAGTTTTTTTGTTCTGAGCATCTTGTTTCTGCCTCCTCCTTCAGAGCTGCGGCTGTAGCTGAAGTCTGTTTGTGAAGAAGAATTGTTTCCAGCCTATTTCCTGTGCAAGTTCTTTCATTTCAGGAGTAATTGTGTCACACAAGTTTCTACAATATTTTCCCATAGCGCATTACTGGTACATATCTAGTTGTAAGAGAAAGTAGAAGCTTACAATCATAGTTTGGCTTAGTCATTGCTGATTATTTTACTACACAAAATGTGTTTAGACAACACATACACCTTGTATGAAGGTCACTTGCAGTGCAAGCTGCCCACCTATCTTGAAAAATGCAGTATTAGTTAAAACTCACAATGACATCAGTGGAAGTTTTGCCCAGTGTTGCCAACACAAGATATCGCATGTTCTTGGGGGG
>NW_010303948.1:0-208 GCF_000700745.2 Antrostomus carolinensis
GCTGTGCTCTGGAGCAGGGACACATCAAAGTGGAGAGCTTACGAATTCCCTGTTATCTCTGCCCATTGACAACTCAATATGAGTCGGAGAAATGCCAAACGGGGGGAACAGAAGCTCTCCCAAGAGGTGAAGGGCAGGGTGCTCAGAGCTGGGGCTGGAGTGAAGTGGGAGGGATGCGGTGGCTGGGCACAGGGCCCTCGCCACCCGC
>NW_010303948.1:362-2053 GCF_000700745.2 Antrostomus carolinensis
GCAGGGTTTGGGACCAAGGGACACGTGCAGGCAGGGACCCAATTAGGATGGCACATCTCCCCCCAAACACAAAGCCACAGATCCCATAGCTTTTGAGGGGATCCTGCTGTTCCTGGGGCCCAGAGCAGCCCTGCCAGCCCACACCCCAAAGCAGTGGGGGACACCCAGTGCCAGAGAGCCAAAGGCCCACCCGGGGAGGGGGTGTACTCTCCCATGTACACACACGTGTTTGCGCACAGACACAGGCTTTTGTGCATGCACTCAGGTGCACGCATCTGCCTGCAGCCCCCGCGCATCCCCAGTCATGCACCCAGGTGCCCGTGCATGTGCTCACACACCCAAGCGTGTCCTCACATGCCCCCAAGACCAGGCCCTTCATCCCATCTCCTTCCCATGCTGCTGTCGCTGCCACGTCAGTGCTTGCCTGCCTGCCTGGCATCGCCCTGCCAGTTGCCATGGCAATGCTGCGCCTGCCAGGAGATGAAGTTTGCTCTCCCACACCAACGCGAGGGGCCGAGAGCAGCTGAGGGGACCCAGCTGTCCCCACTGCTCCCAGGCTCTCCCCATCTGCCTGCACCCTGCCATGCTGCCCCAGGGATGTCCCTTCTCTGGCTACACCAACCCAGCCCAGGAGCTGGACCCTCAGTCCTGTGCTCCAGCTGCCCCACAAGCCACAGACGTGCTCTCTGCAGGACCAGGGCACAGGTAAAGGAGAGTCCTTTTGTGGGACGTCTTCTTTCCATCATAGGGAGCCACCTTCCCCCAGCAGGGACCAAGCCCTGCCCAGTGGCAGGCAGGACATGGACAGCCTGGACCTGCCCCATGGCACTCCCCATCCCCACACAGACCCTGGCATCTCCGGAGCCCACCAGGGCCTGCCAGCCCCCCATGCAGAATGCACCATCATGGGCTTCACAATTTTAACCAGGGCAGGGAGAGAGCCTGCTGGTTCCCATGTAGAGGGGACAAGCTGCTGCCATGCCGTGCCATGCTGTGCCATGCCATTGCTCCCAGTAGGGCAGGGCAGAGGTGGAAGGGTGGCTGAAGTAGCTGACAGGATCCCAGGCAGCAGGAGCAGGGGCAGTGGGAGCTCGAGACAGCCCCACAGTGCTGTGTGGCCCTGCTGTCCCCCAGCACCAGCTGGCAGGGTGCCGGCAGCAACAGGGCTCTGGCCCTTCTGCTCCATCTGCTGAGTCCCAAGGGGTTATTTTTAGGCTGCCTGGCAGTGGGGGCAGGCACAGCACACATGGCTGCTGCCAGAGCTGCCTTTACTCCCCTGCCTGGGTCCTCCCCAGTGCCTGGAGTGAGGGGGGTCTGACCTGTCCCACAGACAGAACCCCCACAGACCTCCACTTGCCCCCAGCTCTGTCTGACTGCCCAGAGCCCCTGCCCCTGGTCCAACAGGACAGACCTGGGGTATGCTTGTGGCCCCTACAGACAGCCCCATGCAGCCAGCGTGCCCATGCACATCACACCATGGCAGCCGTGCACCAGCAATGCCCCTGGTCCAGCCCTTGCACTTGGCTCCCAGACCAAGGGGTGTCCCCAGCGTGTTCCCAGGTGCACAATGCTGCACCCCCGTCCTGGCACCTCGATCTTCCACGCAATGCTGGCATAGTGGCTGGAGACTGTGGACAGCTGGAGCCCTGCTACTAGCCTGGGACCAGCCCCCAGGGCCCCATCCTGCACTT
>NW_010303948.1:2113-2327 GCF_000700745.2 Antrostomus carolinensis
CCATGGCAGGGCCAAGCCTTGGCAGCTGCTTCTCACGGTGCTGGAGGGGGGGGCTTTCATTAGTAGGATGGGGGGGAGTATGAGCTCACTGCCTCAGCGAGGACAACGGTGACATTTAGGAGGCACGCAGAGACAGCAGGGCGGGGGGATTAGCTGATAACCTTTCCTGGGAGACACCAGGTGTGTACACCAGTATGGGGGGGGTGGGGGAGCC
>NW_010303949.1:0-349 GCF_000700745.2 Antrostomus carolinensis
TGGAGCTGCTTCCTGCCAACAGGCCCTGGGAGCCGTGGGATGGGCACAGCCCACCAGGCTTGTGTGGACCTTTGGGACCCTCAGCATTGTGCACCGATGGGGAGGGGGCAGGGGGGTAGGTCTGGGCTGGGAGCAGCAGCACCAGCCCCGCAGGGACCCCAGCCACGTGTGCGGCATTGCGGCCGCCTGCTCCTGCGCCGGGGCCGAGGCCAGGGCTGATGCGAGGCCAAGGGATGCTCCAGGGCTGGGGTTTGGCACCTGCCCACGGTTGCTCTGCCAGGGTCATCCAAGGACTCTGCACGGTGCTGGGCAAACACACCCTAAGCAGCTGGCAGCCTCCTGCCTGGAG
>NW_010303949.1:373-662 GCF_000700745.2 Antrostomus carolinensis
TGCCGTCGTCGTGCTTGTGCCCAGCAGTGACCACAGCCGGCGGCAGGCGCCTTGCTGCTCCCTGTGATCACAGGTGCAAGAGCAGCGTGGGCCTGGGCTGGGGTCGCTGGCAGGGGGAGAGGGAGAGGGCTGACCCAGGGGAGGGCGCAGGATGGGGTCTGCCCCTGTGCCAGCACCCTCAGCCCACCCTGGCATGGCCCTCCCGGGGACGGCACAGGTGGCACTTGGCAGTGGGACCCCTCAATCCTGGCACAGGGGCAGGGCTGGGGCTGCAGGACCCAGCCCACCA
>NW_010303950.1:0-933 GCF_000700745.2 Antrostomus carolinensis
CCTGCGTGCAACCTCAAGAACAGGATGGGAGATGTTTTCTAAACAGGCACAGTTTCTGCTTGCCAGACATAGTTAAAAAAGTATTTGCTTAGATATAAGTTAGAAGAGGCACTTACCACAATGCCCTGCAAAATGTAACGCAGCACAATACTGGGATTGTGTTAGCAGCTTGCAAACTGATAGAAAGCAGTACCTTTGCACTCTCCTGCCTTTTCCATTCGCATTACTATTCGAATTCAAGGAGTTTTGGACAACTTCCTTTTCCCCCTTGCAAAGCACTCTGCGGACCTGCGTGTAACCATGAAAACCATGAAAGATGTTTTCTGAACAGGCACAGTTTCTCATTGCAAAACACAGAGCAAAAGCTTTGTGCTATTGTTTGGTCGGCAGGGGCCGCTAAAGACCATGATATGTGCGCTGCAAAGCTGTGCTGGTGGCAGGCGTCTTTCGCCAGTAGCTGTGCTCCGAAGCACACGGCCACCGGCATAATAGTTTTTGACCGGCAAAAGGCTCTTCGCGTGAAGAAGCCGCGTATTCACCCTCTGGCAACGGAGACACCTTCAGCTTTCGAAAGGCGAACAACGTACCCGCACAAGACTGGGATTGTGTAAGAAGCTTGCAAACTGAAAGAAAACAGTACCTTTCCACTCTCCTACCTTTTCCATTCACGATATTATTCGAATGCAAGGACTTTTGGACAACTTTCTTTTGCTTCATGAAAAACACTCTGCAGACCTGCGTGTAACCTCTACAACATGATGGGAGATGTTTTTCAACACGCCCAGTTTCTGCTTGCAAGACATAATGAAAAAGCAATTTGCTTCGAGGTAGGTGACAAGTCATTTGCTACAATGCCCTGCAGAGTGTATCACTACACAACACTGGCGATTTTAAGCAGCTTACAAAGTGATAGAAAACAGTACCTTTCCACTC
>NW_010303951.1:0-541 GCF_000700745.2 Antrostomus carolinensis
TGACTGCTGGTCACCCCCCACACCCTGTCTGTCCTCCCTTGCCTGGGCACAGCCAGGGGGTGGGTGACACTTCCCTCCTTCCCCAGGACCTCATCTGTGTCCTCATCGATGACGGGGGCTTCCTGGTGCTCTCCAACCAGGAGGACCACTGGTACCAGGTGAGCAGCTCTCCTGGGCGCGGGGTGTCCACAGGGAGCTGAGAGCTCCGAGCTCACGTCACTTGTGGTGTGACACAGTCCTGCTTGAGTCCCCACCGGGGGAGACCCACAGCAAGGTGTTGTTTGAGTGCAGACTTGGTGTCCCCATCCCAGGTGGGCAAGTTCTTCAGCGAGGTGGATGCCAACCTGATGTCCGCCCTCTACAACAACTCCTTCTATGCCCGCAAGGAGTCCTACGACTTCCAGTCTGTCTGCGCCCCCGAGGCCCAGAGCAACACGGGCGCTGCACCCCGTGGCGTCTTCGTGGTGAGCACCCACAGGGATGGTGGCTTCCAGGTGGTCCGGGAGCTCGGGGACCCATGGGTGTGTCCCCAGCGCCCTGC
>NW_010303951.1:575-1235 GCF_000700745.2 Antrostomus carolinensis
CCACAGCCCACCGTGGCCGATCTCCTGAACCTTGCCTGGTGGACCTCGGCCGCAGCCTGGTGAGTCCCACCGTGTCCCCTCCCTGGGGGCTGTTTCCATCAGGGGGTGACACACTGGCATATCACTGGGGCTAAGACAGCTGATGTGGCCTCACTCTCCTTCCCCAGGTCCCTGTTCCAGCAGTTCCTGTACGGCCTCACCTATAGCAGCTGGTTCCAGACAGGTGAGTCCCCGGGGAGCCCGGGGCTGGGGGTGGGCAGGGGATATGGTGGGGACATGTGGCGGGGGGGTCTGTGGCCCCCAGCCCACGGTGCTGTGCCGGCGCAGAGGAGGTGGCGGGGGACAGCATGGAGGCCAGGGAGACGAGCTGCATCATGAAGCAGACACAGTACTACTTCAGCACCGTCAACGCCACCTACAACGCCATCATCGACTGCGGCAACTGCTCCAGGTGGGTCCATCCCCCCGTCCCACTGCCCGGGCAGGGTTGGGGACACCCTCTTAGGCTGTCTCTGCCAGCACCCCTGTGCAGCCACCTGTGTGGGGACAATGGGAGATGCCATGCAGCACTTGGGGCAGCTGCAATACCCAGCCAGGGATGGGGATGGGGACAGGGAAAAGAACGGGGATGGCAATGAGGACAGGGATGAGGATGGGGAC
>NW_010303951.1:1255-1544 GCF_000700745.2 Antrostomus carolinensis
CCCTCGGCACAGGGATGGTGATGGGTACAGTGAAAAGAACGTGGATGGCAATGAGGACAGGGATGGGGATGGGGACAGGAACAGGAGCAGGGATGGCAATGGGGATGGGGATGGGGACAGGGATGAGACTGGGGACAAGGATGGGGATGGGGACAGGGTTGATGGGGATAGGGATGGGGATTGAGATGATGGAGATGTGGACACCCCACTGGCTCAACTGTCCTGGAGCCACCCTCCAGCAAGGCTGGCACTGAGGGTCGAGGGGGGTCAGGCAGGACACAGGGTGACC
>NW_010303952.1:0-7065 GCF_000700745.2 Antrostomus carolinensis
AGCGCCTTTTAAGTGTCCGCGGGCGCGCGGGATCCGCGGTAGTGGCGGAAACGGGCAGAAAAGGGCCTGTTGCGCCTTTCAGAGGGCGCTTTTAAAAGGTTGCCGGTGAAGGAGAGTTGATACTCTCCAGGCGCCATCCACAGTTATCTCTGGCAGATGTCCCTGAGGGGGTGTGTGAGAGAGAGTGAGAATGAGTGAGTGCGAGTGAGTGTCTGTCTGTCTGTCTGAGGGGGACTTGTGTCTCACTGCTCTAGGGTTCAGGGGCAAGATTTCATTTTTTTCCTTCACAGAACAAAAAAAATGAAGCCCTGTGTTTCAGTATCTGTGTAGGAGTTCACTTCACTTACTGTAGTATGCTTTACTTTGGGGTAAGCCAGAAACTTGTACAGGCAGCTGACACCATGTGGTGTAAACAAATCGGTGGGTTTTACTTCTCTGCTGATACTTCCCGTATCTGCTTGATGAGCTCTTACTTAAACTGCTTGTTTCTCCCTAGAAGCTAGAATTGATGCTGTGAGAGATTTATTGCTGAAAAAGATCCAGCAATTGGTCCCTGTTTTGCATCAGGCAAAGTAAGACTGATCCATCAGGCCATGTTTATGAATATGGAGTTAATTGATACGTCTGATTTTTCTTGGAGTGGATGTCAAAATGTGAACACCCTTCTGTCTGTGAAGATAGCTTCATTCTCGTGGGTTTTCTCTAAAGTCATCTATGAAGTTTGTGCCCTGAATGTCAGGAAATTGATATTTTTTGATAATTGATATACCTGTTTAAATTTTTGTATGCATTAGTTCATTTAATCTTCCCACAATGTGTCCAAAGCTCATATTAAGATTCTGTGTGTGTGCATGGAGGGAAGAGTGCTGTGTGGTGAAATAAGTTTAAATTGTGCTTGTAAAGGATTTTGAGTGTTCTGTGCTGATGATATATTATGTGTAACTGCTGAAGCATTAACTAGCGTAGAACCAAATTTAGAACTGGTGAAAATAAGGCCAATCTGTTGACTTCATTGGACTGGTAGAATTGTGATGGATGTCATTTGGATCCATCTTGTCTCAGGTATAGAAATGTGTCTTGAGTCAGTAGAATGATGTCTTCACCTTATCTCTGACAACACCTTGGATTTATTCTTGTCACTCTTATGCAAGAGTCGTTGTAGTTGCACAGCAAGGTAGCAGGCCCCACTTAATGAACAGGACAGGTTGTGCATCTGATACAGACAGCATCCTGACACATATGATAGCAAACAATATACTTAAGTAGAAGGAGCTGATAACCTTTTTTTAACAGATGTAGGATGGTTATAGTAAGATAGTTAAAATTTCTTCATCAGGAAACATAGTTTCTCTGTAAGGTGGCTTTTCTAGCGCCTTAAAAATGAAATGTAAACCATAAACTCTCAGCTAATGGAATAGCATATCTTGGTGTACTTTACTGAGCAATTCTGAAGTGCACTTATCTGAAGGTCTTTCCCAAATAGTTTCACAGAACTAACTCATCAGACAGGTTTTGACAGATCCATTTACAAGTGACAAGCATCTAAAATGAAGAAGAGCCCATTGGAGGAATTTTGTAAATATTTTGATTAACATCATTCAGTGTACCTTATTCATTGGCCAAACAGTGACTGCTGACAGAAGGGGTTGGTCTTGTTGGTTTAGTGACGTATTATTGTAAAGTGAAAGCTACTCTAGTGGGAGGGAGCTAATCGCATAACTGTATTTGCACACACAAGTCAATACATTGACTTACTTGCAGTATTGCCAGAAACTAGTAATGAAGTCATATGGAATTTCTCTTATCTGTACTTCCTGTAGTTACCCTTAAAGCTTGGTTTCTCGAGTAAGACCTCCAAACGAGTTGATATTTAATGCCCATGCCACCATTGATTTTGGACAATGATATGCTGTACAATTCTTTATGGCTTCACCCTTGCTTACAGATTTACCTCTTTGCCTGATTGGTATAGTCAATACTCCTTTACAGCATTAACAAAGTATATTTTCAGCCATGATTTGTTTAGATCTTTGTGTCTTGAGCTGAATAGTTTTTAGGCAAAGGCTATCAAAATAGTTTAGCAGATTCTTGAAGAATTGTCACTCTTTTTTGATAAATCTTTTAAAGACATTAAGTGACTAGATCAGTTAATAAAAAAAATCAGGTTTCTGCCTAGTAATTTGCCACCTTCTGTCAACAAAATATAAAACCAAATAAATCCAATTCTTTTGCCTAAAATATAGGTGGCTGCTACCATTTCATTATATGCTTTAGAGGATTATGCCTTGCTCAGCTACGATTCTCCAGGGATGTGAATATTCTGTATAGTATCTGTCAGCATATTGTAGAAGAGCTGCATGTATCTTGAATGGCACCTAATATTGCATTTTGGCAACTACATGAAACCCACTCTCTATCAGATAAGACTGGAGAATTTATTTCCATTCCCTGTTATTTCTTCAGTGTACTTTTAGTGAACCATCTATATTTTTTTCAAATCTGAACTATTACAACTTCCTGTTATCTTGACTGTCAAAATACTTACCCATTTTATAAGTGAAAGCAGAAAAACTAAGGAAAAATGCCAGCTATAATAGGAAAAACATATTCTGTGTAATGCAGCTTAAAATGTTTATATTTATAGCTCTGTATATCATGTAAATGTGGTGTTTTGTTCTGATTTGGTGCAAGAATATACCTATTGTTATTAAAACAAAGCAAACAAGAATATTGCTGTTTCTGGATTTTCTTTTTATGTTACCTACATTAAATAGTGATGTGTATATACTTTCTTGGTAGTGGTTTTATCTCTTATCTTGTACAACTGTGAATAAATGTAGCTTGACAATGCCTGTTTTTAATCATCTGAACATAGTATCTCTTAGAGAGTTGCTTTTTTCATTTGAATAGGTTGATAAAGATGCATTGGATAGCCAAGTCAAGGAGAGGAAAATTCAAGAAGCAGCTGAAAAAGCACGAAATGAAGAACTTGGTATATTCATAAATACTATGATATTTCTGTGAAAAGTTAAATGTAATTTACCATCTATTTCCTGCTTTCTTTTTCCCTTCGTGTATTTCAAACTGCCGTATTTATTTCCAAATGGAGGCTGTCTCTGAATCTTCCTATATAGTTCTATCTGTATAGATCTATCAGTCAAGATATATATATAAAAGCACATTTGTAGGCTTTTCTCTAAATTCAAGCATACAAACTGAATACTATAATATATAGTCCTATTTATTTTCATACATTTGCATAGGTGCAGTATGTATTCTCCTCAGTATTTGAAGATTTATATTAATATGATTAAACTGGTAAACGTTTCCCAGTAGGCTGAAATTTTCAGTGTTTCATTTTAATGGATGTTGACAAATACCATTGTTTAGAGACTTGAAGATATGGGAGTATTTTAAAAAAACTTTATTACATAATACTGTTATTTTCAGAATAGTAGTGGCAAATTTGTTTGATTGCTTTCTTGTAGAGTGAGCCCGTGTTCTGTCTGACCATTCTTCAGTAGAATATATGGATTCTATAGAATCCTCTAGAGACTGTTAGTGCTAGAAGCATAAGTCATGTACAACAGGCCTGTAAGTAGGAGCCATTACTGAGTCAGAACACATAGCCACACAAATAATTCAGCCATGTCCTCTGACCTCAAAGCCTTTTGTGACCCTCTGTGTTTGGAATGCTCTCCTGTGGTATTCTGTGAAAAGTTCCCGCAGGCTGAGCTCTCTGTGGGTTTCAAGAAGAGCTGGAATGGGGTTGTCACCTTCCATGCTGTGCTTCTGTGGTTGCTTGTGATTTTCCTGTTAAAATACCTGTCGGACTCTGACTCCTAGGAGACTGCCAGTAGCAACGTGTAGTCTGGCAGCAGAGGAAATTATCTTTTCCTGTGAATTATAGTTAAATTACTAGTTTTGGGTGGGGTTTTTTGTTGTTTGTTTGGTTTTCTTTAAAACTAAATCAGTTAGGGCATTTTAATTAAATTGGCAAGAGCTATTAAGCTCTTCAAAAACTGTTAGTGCCAGACAATTCTTCTAGTCAGAAAAATTGTTGGAACTATGAAACCACTCTCTATATTCCTTTCAGTGGGAGCCCAATTTTAATTTTTTTCTTAATAAGCAACTTAATGGATTTCAGCTATAACTGTAAACTAAAAGAAAATGGGAAGAAATAGTATACAGTACATTTCATGTGCTACTGCAAGTTTTAATCAAATGAAACCTCATAGTTCTAGAAGTATTTATTGTCTTTGTTTCGCATGCATTTATTTCATTGTAACATTAATAAGATAATTGATTCCTAAAAAGCTGAAAGTATTTTATAAGTAAATATTACTAACATTAATGTCTGCTGGGCTGGTACACATAGATCAAATACCCTTTCCTAAAGTATAAAAGTTTGAAGACTTATATTCTATTTATTCCTCTTCAAAATTTTATTTTCCATCTTACTTGTGCACTTCCATGACATGTGCACTTCTAAAAGTTGTATTTTTATTGTGTTCACTTTTCTCTAGCTAATGAAATGAAGCAAAATGACAAGATCGTGTGTATGTTAGAAGAACGACAGAAAAATGATATCAGAAATATAAATAAGGCTATCAGTGAATTTCAGAAGAATTTTCAGAAGCCAGAAACAAGACGTGAATTTGACCTGTCTGATCCACAAGCCCTAAAGAAGGATAGACCTGCTCGACTTTCAGACAGTGATCCTCGATGTACTGTGTCTGGCTTGCAGAAGTTTATGGGTGAAGACTTAAACTATGATCAGAGGATGAAGTTTCAGAAGGAGCAGTTAAGAGAGTGGTCTCTTCAGCAGCAGAGAGACTGGAAGAACGCATTAGCTGACCAAAAATTTTCAGGTAGCGAAAGAAGATAATAAGGTTTTATCTGCTTTTTCTGAAGTTCTGATGTATCTGACAAAAATATGGTATAGCCTATTGTGTCAGTTTGACATAGCAGTATTTTAGTATATTCAGTATTTACCTTTTAGAAATACAGCAGCAGTTTTTTATTTTATAAGTTCTAATGTATTCAATATCTCACTTAAGAATCTATATTTAATAACGTGTAATATTACCTAAGTTTCATTTCTGTTTTATGCCTCAAATGAAGTATCAGAGCATTCTGAAAAACTGTTTTGCATGTTAGATTATATATTTACTTCATCAGACCAAATTGTCCAATCTTTACTGTTGTAGAGCAGACAAAAAATACTGTTTCTTCTTTTCTAGCTTGTCATTAAGTATTTTTTGTGCAGTACTTAACATACTCTTTCATTTTAACTTTGTCTAACTGTTAAGGCAAGATGGGTTACATAATAAACTGATTTCATCAGTTACCTGAAATTCCAAGATGGAAATCTTCTGTGGTAGGATTTGGAAATAATTATGTAATTCATCTTACTGTATCTGTAGCTCCTCTGTCTGTCTGTCTCTCTGTGTCTTACAGTGGCTTACTCATATGACACATCAAGTCCATGAATGTTGACTAAGTTTCATTTTAATCTAATTTAGATTATCTTTATGACAAGAATAGAGTTGAACTTGACCAAATGACTATGGAGCAGCAACGAAAAGAAGAAGAAAACAGGCGTGCTGTTTGTGCAGCTACTAAAGATTTCAATAGAACCCAGGTAAATTAATGTTGAGTTTGTTCCTTTTTAAAAAAGTGGAGACACAGAAGGAAAATAAGATGCACAAAAGTAAAATGAGTAATGACTTTTACACAAAGGTTTCTTGGCAGCTAGCTTCCAAGGTTATTTCAGTAATTGGAAAATAGAATTTATTCACTTTGTCCTCCCCAAGGAGCTAGCTATCCTCTGCCTAGTTACCCTCTGTCAAAATTCTCCCTCCTGGTTCTCAGCATGCTGACTAGAGGACAGCAACAACTCCACAGTCTCTCAGGGACTTTTTAGTCTGTAAACGGGTACAGCAAAAGCCTCCCATGCTTCCTTCTGGTTTTAGAACAGTTGTCAGGTAATCTTAGCTGTGTCTGCCTGCTTTTCTTTTTGCTTGTGTGGGAACATCACTACCAGTAGCTTTTTGTCTTTATTACTTATGTTAGTTGCTCACAACCACTGTTTTTAGCACTTTGGCTTCTTCCTTGGTATTTGCATACATGTCTTTTGGTTGTTTACCAAGCATGCTTTGGAACCTATTGGAACATGAGGTGAACCTTTCTCTGTCTGTTTTAGTACCATTATCTATTGTGTTCCAGTTCTTTATCTTACTGCACCAATTTTTTGGTTTTGTTTGTTTTTTCTGTTCAGCTTATACTGCTCAAAGGGCTATGTGGAGACTATTAGTTTGTTTAAGCTAGCTTAAAATGTATTTAGTCACATCAAAATAAGCCACGTTAAATTTACCTACGTCAAGTATGGTATCTTTTGGTTTAAGTATATATGTGTGCAAATCCTTGTGTAAGTGTTGCTTGAGCCTTTCAGGGCGTGTTTGGCATATAATTTTGTTTATGGATAGCCCAAGGCAATTGAAAAGGCTTTTTTTGCTTGAAGTCACAGCTGCTGAACAGTATTTTACATGTATAGCCACAAAAGTACCTGAAGTGGCTGGTACAGTTAGGGTAGCAGTAGTACCCCAAATAATTGTTGTCATACCAATTGATTTCACATAAAAACTCAGGAATTTGTGACAGGGTTTCAGGATGGAGTCGGGCAGGAGGTTTGTGTTTAGTGTGTTCTTTTGCAGTGTCATTAATCATTGCATAGTAGTGCTACATGGATGGCTGTGCACAGAGCTGGGAGTTTCCTCCAGTAAAATTCCCAGGCAGCTCAGAAATTTTAAGTTTTCCCTCTTACTGAGAAGGGTAGGGTTACAAGGTCTAAGTGCCTTTTTTGGATCTGTTGCTAGATCACAGTGGACTGACATTAATAAAGTGATCTAAATAAAAATTACACAGTTTAAACTTCAAGGCCAGTAGTTATGTGAGGTCCATCCAAAATGACTTTCTGTTAAATGTGATTTATTCTGGAGCATTTTCAGAATTGCAAAGCATTGCTTGATTCGTGTGGGACAGGATTTGGATGGTCTCAGTAAA
>NW_010303953.1:0-10363 GCF_000700745.2 Antrostomus carolinensis
AAACAACATGTGATGAACTGACCTTAAGCCATTGTCCCCTGTCCCCCTGTGCCTCTTGTGGGGAGGAGGTGGAAAATCGGGAAAGGAGTTAAGCCCGGGAAGAAGGGAGGGGTAGGGGAGGTGTTTTACGATTTGGTTACTTCTCATTATCCTCTGATTTTGATTGGTAATAAATTAAATTTGCTTTTTCCCCCAAGTTGAGTCTGTTTTGCCCGTGCCAGTAACTGGTGAGTGATCTCTCTCCGTCCTTATCTCCACCCACGAGCTTTTCGTTATATTTTTCTCCCCCTGCCCAGCTGAGGAGGGGGAGTGATAGAGTGGGTTTTGGTGGGCATCTGGCCTCTAACCAGGGTCAACCCACCACAAATATATATATATGAAGCTTTCCATACCTATGTATCCTGACTACTCAGAAGTGCACCATCATGATCAGATGAAAGGTAATGCCATCTCAAATCCTGTTTTTACGAAAGACAGTTCTAAAGAACAACCTTTGGAAATTTAATCCTTCACACGTACAATGTCATCAAAGCTATCACTAATTTGTTGGAATCATAAAACTTAAGTGTAGGAGGAACTCAGCAGTGATAATCTATAATAATTTTTTGTCCAGTGTGCTTGCTACATCACATTTGTCATTCTTGAAAAAAAGGAAAGGATAATTGGAACATAATGGTTATTTTTATAGGTAATTACTTTACACAGAGTAATGCTAGGGAGAGGTCACAGAAAAACTATTAAAATGTGCAGTCATATCAATAGTATGTCTAATCTTTCAGCCAGAAATCTCTTCTGCAGCCTAATACCAGGTCTGCTTTACTCTATTGCTTGTTTTTAGGTTTGCAAGAACTTTGTGTTCCATTGCTCACTAAATTTTGTTACCTAGATGATGATTTATTTCAGTGGGAGAAAATGAAGTGATTTAGGGAGCTGGAACTAGTAACATGCTTTGATTCCAATTGGACTTTTTAATTTTCACTCCCTGCAGTTCTTCCTGCTCTATGTTTTTGGCTTTTGTCTTTCCACGGAGTGTGGAGGTCAATGTAAACATTTCCTCCTGTGCGAGGGTATTCAGATCATTAACAAAGGTGACATCCATCACCCCAAAGGCTGAGAGGTCCATCCAGGCCCTCCTATTTATGAAAATCTCTCTCAATTATAGGTCTCCGTCTCTCTTTCTGTTTGCCCTGTAGCTCAGCTGATCAAAATGAGGGCAAAATTTTCAAGCTGTGCTGTGGAAAATCTATTCTGAATTCTGTAACTGAAGAAGTTGAGCTCAGCAGGTTTGAGCAGAGAGGAGCAAAGATGAATTATGTTATAGGATGTCAGACTGCCCTCCTTCCCATCTACATTGCTATAAACCCACCTTCAAGTGTGGGTTTGAAAAATCCTGATGCTTCGGCCTCTAAGGAAGTGACATTCTAGGTGTAGACAATAGAAAACACTTCTTCAGTGGGTGTCAATAATTCAGTAAAACTTTAGATAAATGAAATAGGCAATAGAAGGCACAAAATTACTTTTAACAACTTATTAGATACCCTTTACAGTATCAGTTTGGGATTCACTTTGTGATCTAAATAAGTAGTTCAGAAGAAAATTTAAGTGTTATAATTACTGTGCTTTTTACTTGAAAATTTCTTTTTACTTGAAAATTTCCTGACTTGAGATTTTTGGTATGTAAAATAAAAAATAAAATTAAAAAAAGGCAAAACTATGTACAATATTCACTTCCATATTTTTTTTTTTCTTGGAAGATGGGATGTGTAATCATGAAAAAGAAAAAATTACGAACCGACAAAATTATCCTCATCCCATGCAGATTAAATGAAGCATCTAGAATGATCTTGCAAGATAAAACACAGCAATTTTAAATCCATTTTAGTGAATTTCCTGCAATGTAGTATTCTGGCCTGGCATTCTAATTTATCTCTCATTTACTCTTTCCTCTCTAAATTATCTTCGATACTGTCAGTGAATGCAGTTACCAACAAGGGCCAGCACCAATGTAATTTTATGTACAACCAATTTACAGAACAAATTAGCTTATCTTTTTTTCATTGAGGATTTAAGGTGATGTGCAAAAGTGTTCAAACTTCTCTGTTTTTCATATGTCTTTTCATTCTTAAATAAGGAAAAGATCAGAAGAAAACTGCAAAAATATTTACTCCTTTAAGTCTGAAAATACTTTTTGCTTGGGCATGCTTTCCTCTAAGATTGTTACAGACTAACAATGCAAGATCATTCTTGCTCTGCAACTCCATATCTACCTTTTGAAGCAGTAACAGAGCTTCAACAAAACCTGACAAATTTCTAATCACAGGGAAGTGAGAGTTCAGGGTTCAAGCGGCAGGTTGGAAAGAGCAGTGGATCAGGATCTTCCTACTGTATTTTACTACCTCAAACAGTCTTTCAGGCTGCTTAATTTCTTTTATAATGTATGTATTATACGTGTTGTTTTGATTCAAGTAGTTTTGTGCAATTTGTGAATACTTCCATGGCTTCTGTGAGTTCTTAAGCTATATCATTATGCTGCAGAACTCTTTGAATATACTGAAACACATTATCCTAGCATACTTGACAGTGCTGAATTTACATTCTTGTAAGGCCAAAATCACAAGGTAGCTGTGAAGATAAAATAGTCAAGATAATCTATTGTGATTTCTTATTTATAAAATTGTAAATTTGTTCACTTGTCTTTCATGCTCCTGAGGCTTATCTCCCCAGTGCTGGTCTGCATCAACCATCTCTATCTTTTGCTTACTTCAATTAGATCAGCAACCTGTCTTTCCAGATATTTTCTTATGATGCTTCTTTGCATAAACTCTTGACAGTGGTTCACCATGACCTTGGACCAATCTGATCTTTTTAAGCTTTTGTTATCTATGTCTTTCATCATGCTGCAGAACATTTTCCTTTAGAGAATAATCTTCCAGTAGTCTGAAGTCTTTTCCAGTTTCTGTTCTTAGCAAAACGTTCCAGTCCGGTTACTGGACTGTGATGTTATGCTTTTGCTCATCAGGGTCAAAATTTAACTGAGAAATGTGACCAGTTTTACCTCATTTTTGGTTTCTATATTTACACCTGGAAGTAATGAAATAAAGATCAGGGTAATCTGAAAATGCCAGTGAGCAGAACCAGTAAGAAAAAACTCTAATAGAACAGAGATTCCAAATTAGAGCCAAAGCAAATGTCAAAATACTTGAACACTTTGTACATTTGTGCTTTATCTGTATAGGCTTTGGTAATCCTTCAGATAATTTTGACCAAAATATAAAATTCATAATAGTTTTAAATCAGTCCCTTTAAAACTGCTGCTTGCAAATGCTTTGGATGCATGAAAATGTGACCTACAAAGACAGCTAATTTGGAACCTCCCTGGAGTTCCTATTCAAAGAATTTTAACTTGAATATGAACAGCACAAAGATCAGTATTTACGATAATCTACAGTGCCAGAACACAGCTAGGTAGTACAAATGGTTGGTTTATTTTCCTGAATTTCAAGAAAAAAAAATTACAGACATTAGAGATTGAGTGGTTCAGTCTAACAAGGCTACTCATGCACTGACTATGCTGTATTTTACATTAAGAAGGATGTGAATAAACTATTTTTGCTACATTGATATCTATAGTATATGACTTTAAAACCCACACTGCATGCCTGAACTCTGCACAAGCCATCTCTTGTTACAGAGTGGGTAGTTCAAATGCCAAATTTGCTGAGTTCTTGAGTTTATTGATGCTGAGGTTGTCAACAGAAATAATAATTTCTGGAGTGACTAAGGATTAATTCAATGGAATTATAGATAACCTCTTTATAAAGCCCTGAAATAGCAATGCTGACAATGTGAGATGTAGCACAGCTAGTGAGTGCTAGATTAGTTTGTTAATTCACCACTTCATACTCCAGAATAGTTTCTATTTCTGTTTTCTTTTTATGGTTTCTAATGGCCTGTTTGCATCTCTGTCTGAATCCTCTTCTCATTCCAAAGCTTATTGCAGAGTCTTCTCTGCAAAAGGAAGAAAAAGTAAAGGTGTATTTAAATATTCATTTGAAAATTACATTTCTTCAGGGAAATCTATTATAATAAGCAATGTTTACTAAAAGCTCTTAATATAAGTGGTTATGTCTAATTAAAAAAAACAGAAAAATTCCTATCTGTACTCAGCTTGCAGCTCAATTTCTAGCCAATAACTCTTTAACAGTAGGGGTTGTAATAAAAGGTCAGTCAAATAACTACCACTGACATGTAGATGTCAGTAGATGCAGTGTACAATATCTATTTTGAGGCAGACAGCATGTTTCTTTTCATGAGTGAAAACTGTGCATTCTCTTTCTATTGAAAATTCTTGGTAAAGTAGTATACACCACATCGCAGCAGTGTGTTCAGTCACATACAGACAGTTAGTATGTCACTCGTTTTCAATGTCAAAAGTTACTCAGTGATCAGCGGTTTGTAAACTGAAAATATAGATCTGATATTCAGCAAAAACGATATTCCTGTGTGTTGGTGGATGACTAATGTTGGTTGCCAACTACATAGTTTTAAATGGAAATAACCATTTATACTTAGACACAATATGAAAGTAAGCTTTACGTCACTACTGTGAAACAATACTATGTTAGTAAGGAGACATGTGTATATAATATTATACATAAGTATTTAAATTTTATGTATGCATATATGTGTGTTTGAATACAAAAAATACCTTGGGATCATGTATTTGGACAGCAGGTACCTGTGTGGTCTGTTACCTAAATACTTCTTTCATTTAATTGTGTACATAGAAGCTGATGAGGATAAAAATCTGTAGCTGAACATAATTAAATCACAAAATCCTTTAATTATAACAGACAACTTTGCAAAATAAGAAATATCATTACCAGCTAAGAACAAGCACTTTTAATAAAATCTTAAATATTTACTTCTCTTTTGTTATATCCACTCTCTAGGATTACCACCCTCTTCCCTTCCGTGTTATTTGAACAGACACAATGTTTTATTGAGCAATACTTTATTTGAGGTCAATGGAAGGTCTCACCATGAGGATGACCACAGAACTGTCTTGCTATGCATGACATTTTTATTTGCTGGAGGGTGATTAGGCAGTAATGCTTTTTCTCTCCATATAGAGTGACACTACTTGCAGTCTCAGAGGACTTTGGATAGTCATTTAGGGTGGATGGTACTGAGCCTATTGAATGCCTTCTCTAAAATAAAAAAAGTAAATTTTAATTCATAACTGTACTGTCAATATGAATTTATAATATTAGAATTAGCAAGGGCATCTTGCGTTCTAATAATCCTATTTCTCTAGAATCGTTCTACCCTTTTAAACTGTGTGCAAATTTGTCTGTTTACCATATATTGTTGATGCAGTGACTATGTTGCAACTATGTACGCATGTCAGTCAATATTCAGTTAGTAAATTAGCATTGAATTTAATCAAGTAAGAACCGAACTGCCTGAGCCCTTTTGTCAGGCACAGAACTTTGGTTTTATGCCTGTTATGAGGAAGGGCTATAATGGTTGAATTTCAACACAGAGCACTGACATTCTTGCTGATTTCCTCAACTATTTAGAAAATGGGAAAAATCTTGTGGAGGAACCTGAAGTGATAAGTGATCACTGAATAAACAGGGTGAACTCTGTTTTGCACTTTTGTTTAATACTTGAAGGTAGAATTCTTGTTCATGTATCTCCTTGTTTTAGGCAGGTGAAATACAATGTAGTGTTTCTTACTCTTAGGTTTTTAGCTGCCTTGCAGTCTTGCAAGCAATGAGTTACCATGGATACTAGTGTATCCCCCATATTTCTAATCAAAATTGTCATATGATCTGTCCCCATTTGCAAGTGTTTACATTTCATATGTGATTATTTGTAAAGACCTCTTTTAGACACACAATGTACTTTACATAAATACAAAAATATATTTTCCATCCTAGAAGCAAAATAAAGCAATTTTGTCAAGTGGCAGAGGAAAACTGAGGTATTGTAAATGAGACCAATGAGACCTTTAGTATAAATGAAATCAGAATTCGGATCTAGTCTTCAGCTGACAGACTAAGCTGGGAAACTGTTCCTTCAGTACATTCCAAATGATGTGGACTGAAAATTGCTTGAGTCTGTTCTGAGATCCCATATGGCTGGCTCCAAGTTCTGAATAATTACTCATTCTGTATTATAACATCAGAGAGCACAATGTTTGTAACAGTAAATTGTCAATTAAAGAAAACCCCACAACAACTTACGCTTCTAAGCAGAAATTCTTGCTGTTAGGTTCATATTTTTCTTTTGGATAGTGAAAGTCCCACAGAATGTTTGAAACTGCTTTTTTAAAGAATGAAAGCAAAAAAAATTCTTTTTTTTTTTGTTATAGCTGATCAGAAATATTTTATAACACTAGATAGTTTCACCTTATGAATATGAAAGCTGCCATAGCTAGTGCTTTCTGGCAAGAATGGACAAAATTATTGGCAACAAGGTCATTGCTGTTCTTTAGGGAAGTTGGTTATTTATTTTCAAACACCTCTGTGTGTATGCCAGCATAGGGTTTTGTTTTGTTTTGTTTTGTTTTGTTTTGTTTTGTTTTTATGGACATGTGAAAAAAAAGACCAGATAAACTGATCTAAGTTGGAAATAATTGGGGAAAAAATAGAGGTTACATGGTGTTTTCCAGACCTATTTCTTTGTGATCTCATTCATTACTTTACTGTGAAAGTACCTGTGCTGCCTACCAGAGGATCATGTTGGGTGAAAGTAAGAGTGTGAGAGTCAGGTGGAAAAAATCTGATATATAGCTAAATTCTAAAATGTTGTTCTATTTGAAAATCGAAAGCAAAGCCTGTTGCTATATTTGCAGATTCTAAATTTAGGAACAGTAACTGAAGGCACATCATCTCTCTCTGCATGGGTAATACTGTATGATGAGAAGACACTATCTACAGTGATACGAACACCAATTGTTTGGATTAACATATTTTCACATTTTAAGTTTTATTTTATTTGTTAGTTTTTCCCTCTTACATAAAATCTATCACTGTGGTTTACTTATTTATGTACTTATTTGTCGTCGCCCCCCCAGTGATCTTTGTAATTACTTTTTGGCAAGCTTTTCACTACGGACAGAGATATATCAAGCATGCATGTGAGCAGGGTCCTTTCAAGTACCATTCTTTTGTGTAACTTGCAAATCTAAGCATAATATTGATACTTTTTTAATGTAAGCTCTCACAAAGAGTGATGTTTACAAACATAGAAATTTATTTATTTTAGAAACATCTACATTTCTTTCATGCTATCTGTTCAACACTCAGTGCAGAAGATAAGTTCTTTCAGTTATAGTTGATTATTTCCAAGCTTTTATAGGGAAGTAAGCACTCTTTGCTGAAATGTGAAACCTGATGGAGTTTCATGTAGTAAGAAGACAGTGCTGTTCAAAGCCTTACTGGTTGCCCATTCAAGTAAAAAAGTATGTTGATCAGCACACAAAGTGGGATGAAACTCCAGTGTGAGAACAAAATATAATGAGAAAGCTTCAATTTATTAATTTTTAAGCTGAATAGAGAAGGATATATTATTATAAAAAATACCAATACTTTATTTTAATCCAGTATGAATTTACTTGACTGCAAGATGAATAATGAATATTTAGTGATTGTCTCTATTAAAGGAGAGCTGGGAATCTACATAATCTTGCTCTTAAAAAAAAAAAAAAAAAAAAAACAAAAAACGAAAAACAGGAAGGTGCAGCTGAATGCTTATCTTGCTCATTTATATTTGGAAAATAGGAACAGCTGAGTTGAATAATACTTGAATAAAATGGATGGACAGCAGCAATTAGTTATGAAAAAAGTAAAGCTTTATTAAATAACCCAGTATGGTAGCACTGGGATTAAAACTAGCCCATTTATTTTGTACTAATTGTAAACTTCAAAGACTGTGTGAAAAATATGAAAAACTCATCAGAACTACATGCTGAAATTCTCTCAAATAGTCATTTTCTCTCTGGTCTCCAGACTGAGATGCCTCTCACTTTTTGTGTGTGTGACATGCCTGGAAAATGTTAAAAATTGAAGTTTATTTCACAACCTCCACTCAAAACAAAAATATTTTCAGAACTTCCATGAGAACTGTAGAATTTGCAAAAAAAAATTCAATGAAAACTCATGAGTATATAAAGTATACCAAGTCTCCAAGGACTGCAGTCCTTGAAGTCTTGGACATAAGTAGGTTTATTTTTCTGAAGAGCAATTAGTCTCAAGATTTACATCCAGTTTCATCTTTTAACTCAAGTGTTAATCTGTATCTTTATAACAGGAGAAACAAAAGTGATAGCACACTTAGTGCTTAGTGTTTGGACATTGGGACACAATGGATAGAAGGGCAAGAGATTCAGAATTTTTTTTTTTATTTTTATTTATCTTGGATTTAACCTTTTACTGTGCAATTCTCATGTTGTATCCCATGGATACTCCTGATGACTGAAAATGCCAAAGGAATCTTCCTGATTTAAATCAATAGTGGCTGCTGAACTTTGGCTATCCATCAGTATACTACTATGTTTTTGACAGATTCCACCAGATTACCTTATCTTTATTGTTCCTCTATTAAATTTAACTTTTATTTAACTGCAGACTGTCAGTGGTACTAACTTCACATGATTTCCCCTTCTGCCCATCATACAGGCGTTGAAACCTTCCAGGCAAGAATGAGAAATCAGTGATTTTTACAGGTGATCATATTTTGCTCTTACCAGGTTTAAATTGCTGAAGTTGTGGGCAGAGCTCTGAAGAAGACTAATCATTCACACCAGATCTTAATTTTCCTGCTGGAATTCTAGGGTTGAGTGAGAAGCTCTAAACTGTGCCCAATGTCAGTGACATAACTGTCAAAGTGGGTTGTCATTAGGACAGTAGCTTGAAAGCAACTGTAGCAAAGTATAAAAGATATTAAGATTTAAAATATATGTAAGATACTTTTATTTTTTAAACTGAATTTTAAAACTCAGTTTTATTGCACTCGTTTGTGAAAATTCTTGAGATTTGGAAAAAAGTGTCCATCTGTAACTTATTGTGAGAGGCTGCTCAGCTGAGGTGAGGTAAAACTGATGCTCAGCTGGCAGTGTATGTAATAAGGGGGTCATTATAGGAGTATATTGCACATCCCTGTGTTTTCCATTGAGAAGGCAGGGGAAGGAGCTTTTCTCTCTGGTGGACTAGGTAAAAAGAAAAAGGAAAGGATGTAGCTGCTAATTAGGACCCTTTTCAGTTCTGTAATTCTTCAGGCAATCAAGTGCTTTTGAACCCTCTTTCTCTATAGTGAACTTTTTTTTTTTTTTTTTAAGGAAATTTTTTGTCATTGATAAAGAATAAGAAATATTTTCATTGCCAAAACAATTTTTTTATTCCTTTGAACTTTTTAAATAACTGAGAAGATTTAGTTTCTTGTAATTCCTGCAAGGGAATCGTAGACAAAGAATAAATGAAAATTTCTAGAAATAAAAAAAAAAAAAAAAAATGGAGCCCTCATTATTTGATCTCTCATGAATGCATGGAACACAGTCCTTGCTGTGGAGAGGAACTGGTGAAAGGGTTATAGGAAAAGACTAGAGGGATTTTCTGAAAGAAATTGACTGGATATTGAGAATTTGGTAAGTCAATGATGAACTCATATGAACCTCTGCTAAGGCAAGTATGTAATAGAAACAGAGACTAGCACCTCCGGTGGAAGAAGATACTGGCACCTTCTGTGGAACAAGATAAAGGTCTACAAGTAAAACACTAGTCCACATAGGATCTCAATTTCTAAATGACTGTATTAATTAATTTACCTGGGTCAGGACAGTCCTTGTTATTAACACAGGCTAGGAGATGATATGCTGGAAAGCAGCCCTGAGGAAAAGGTCTTGGGTGTAGTAGTGGATGAAAAGTTGGACATGAGCCATCAATGTGCATCTGCAGCCCAGAAGGCCAACCATATCCTGGGCTGCATCAAAAGAAGTGTGGCCAGAAGGCTGAGGGAGGTGATTCTGCCCCTCTACTCTGCTCTGGTGAGACCTCACCTGGAATATTGCATCTGGTTTTGGAGCCCTCAACACAAGAAGGACATGTACCTGTTGGAGTGTGTCCAAAGGAGAGCCACAAAAATGATTAAAGGACTGGAGCACCTCTCCTATGAAGATAGGATGAGAGAGTTGGGGTTGTTCAGCCTGTTGAAGAGAAGGCTCTGGAGTGACAATATAGCAGCCTCCCAGTACCTGAAAGGTACCTATGAGAAAGCTGGGGAAGAACTGTTCACAAGGGTATGTAGAAATAGGATGAGAAGTAATGATTTAAAACTAGAAAAGGGTAGATTTAGGTTG
>NW_010303954.1:0-201 GCF_000700745.2 Antrostomus carolinensis
CATCTCCAGAACCTCCCCAAAATCTCTGGGAGGCCCCCAAACATCTCCAGGAACTATCTCAAGAAAAACCCCAAAATCTCAAGGACCCCCCTCAAACATCTTCAGGAACCCCCACATATATCCAGGACCCTCCCAGGCATCTCCTAGAACCCCCCAAACATCTCTAGGAACTCCCTAAACTTCTCCAGCAGCCCCCTAAAC
>NW_010303955.1:0-675 GCF_000700745.2 Antrostomus carolinensis
CCAGCGGTTCCCCACACAGCCAGGGCCGCTCGCCCACCTTCAAACCGGCAGCACCGAAGCCACCGGGACGCTCCCCGGGACCGCTGCCCCCAGGTAGGCTTGGACCCATCACCAGGGATGTCGTGGGGAGCTGACCACAGGGGTGAAGGTCCCGGTGATGGGCACCCCGTTCTCATGGGACCCGCAGGGATTTTCCCGGTTGGGTGCTGCATGCAAAGCTCCTCTCGCAGCATCTCCCGGGGACTTACCAGGAGCGGGGCCAGGGTGGGTGCGTGGGCAGGTATCACCACCACAGCTGTGGAAATATGGTCCCCTGTCACCCTCCAGCTGCTTCCTGCACCCTGCCAGCACCCAGCTGGCCCCAGCACCCTGGGCACCCCATGCCCACAGCTGCCTCTCGTGCAGCACAGCTCGGAGCTGGGCGTGAAGGGCTCATCCTGCCTGTTGGGATGGCACCAGCCCAGGGTGGTGTTGGGGACATGGAACCTCTGGAGCCACCCAGCAGAAAAGCAGCTGGAAAAAATTATGCTGGGGCTTGACCAGTGGAAACCCCCCAGGTGGGTGGGAGGTGGCACGGGGGTGACTGGGCGATATTCCCGGGGCAGGATGCGGGTGTGCAGCATCCCCATCTCCCTGGATGGGGACAACGTGGTGGCCCCAGGGGTGCTGGACGTC
>NW_010303955.1:847-1067 GCF_000700745.2 Antrostomus carolinensis
GAGCTGGGATGAGGGTCCTGACCACAGCAGGGTCTGGCCAGGGTGCTTTGCACCGTGCTGGCCCCAGGGCAGGATCTGGCCACCGCCTTCGCACATCATTTCCGCTCGCAGCGTGTGGCCACCACAGCCCAGGTGCGCGGACCATCTCGCGCAGGAAGTGGGTTTGCCGGAGCGCGGCACCGTGCACGCACCACGCACAGCCGCCCGCGGTGACGAGGAC
>NW_010303956.1:0-12686 GCF_000700745.2 Antrostomus carolinensis
TTCTACTAAACCTTTTTCATTTTTCACTGCTCTTACAATGATCTTCTAGCCTGACATGCAAAATCTCTCTGTTGGGCTAGTTGTGGCCTCTGGAACAGATTTTGTTACCTGTGCCAACCTGCACCCTGACTGTTTATGCATTTTCTCTGCCACAAACTGTGTTTGCATTACAAAGCAGACTTTTCATTTGAAAATGTGTCGTCTTCCATATCTGCAGGTGTAGAAGGTGTGTTTTCATGAATAATACAAACCTACAATGAGGCTGGAGGGAATATACTTTGATAATGTGCATAAGCACAGAGCCCTGAAGCGCCCTGAATGTCATTTTTGGTATTAGAAAAGAAAAGCACCAACCGATTTGACTTTGATTTGATATTAAGGAAACATTTGATTTGTTCAAATACTTAGGAAATTCAAAATTTGCAGAACCCAAAGCACCTCCCTGCATGCAGGACTTTGAGCAAAAGCCTCCCCAGGTGCGCAGAGCTTACACTGCACCGTCACGCTGCTGAGAGGGATTTGTGCGACTCAAATGGCATCAGGAGTAACACCTGGATGCAGGAACAGCTCCTCTCCTTTACAGTAGTTGTTGGTTGTTCAGAAAGCTTCCTTTTGAAGAATATTTTGACCATGTAAACATGTACTGTGTCCAACGGGGTTGAAACTGTACCTTTCCTGATGAATATTTATTTCCACCAGGGCAATATTCTAATTGTTTGGTTTCAAATCTAGAGGTCGTTCTAGCTCGTTAT
Source organism: Antrostomus carolinensis (assembly GCF_000700745.2). Classification (NCBI taxonomy): domain Eukaryota; kingdom Metazoa; phylum Chordata; class Aves; order Caprimulgiformes; family Caprimulgidae; genus Antrostomus; species Antrostomus carolinensis. Next base: position 753 of record NW_010303956.1, read on the forward strand.
GCAAAGCTGTCAGACTGAAATGTAACCTGTTTGCAGATAGCCACACCAGGTACGCTGAGGATGGTCGTGACTAGAGGGAAAACAAGGACATAACCCTGCATGCAGAGGGAGCTTTTTCATTGATTACAAATACTTCACATCACTTCCTAATACACTTGCCGCTTGTCAGAGTTTTGCCTTTTGTGTTCCATGTTTTGTGCTATTTTTGAGACCTTTTTATACTTTTCACCGCAACAAACACTTTGAAAGCTCATTTACTATTGCAAAAGCATACATCTCCCAGCTCTGCCCTCCTAACCTTCTGACTTCGCAGTGTCACCAGTTTTGCTAGAAGTTATGCGTTTGCTCACCTCTTTCATACATGTAAAACTTGCAAGATCTGGGACATAGTTTGGTAAAATGAGCTTACTGATTCTGTGTGGGGGTCAGCTTAGCTGATCTGGCAGGGCACTGAATGCAGACCTCCCAGTATGGCACAGTTTGTTTGTCCTGACTGCCAAGGCCTTCTCAGCAGAGTGCAGAAGACCAGCACAAGGAGCTCACATTGTTTAATTTTGAACAAGTTGTAAATATCACGGGACAAAATTCAGGAGCTGAAAACTGTATTGTTCTTTATGAGTATGAGTCTCCCACATCTATTCTTTTTTTAATTTTATCCGCTTGCTGCTCCTCAGGATTATGAATTATAAAACATTTTAGCAATGCAGAAATATTTGTTTTCTGTGTAGCCAGAACATTGAAAGCAACCAGCAGAACAGTAGTGGTTATGCCTTTGTGAGCATAATAAATCACAGCATAAGCAGCCATTCAACCAGAAGCTTTGAGAATATATTTAAGTTTTGACATTAAATTTAATCACATGTCTTATCCAGAGAGTAATACCTAGAGGATCAGATTTGTATAACATGAAAATCAGTCATTACCCAAAACTGTACATTAATGCTTGGGTTGCTTCTCTAGACACGGTATCTGACTGAATATTTACACAGTTAAATAGGATTTCTCACGCTTCTTGTTAAACTGAGGAAATGTGCTATTAAGTATCTGTTTAGATACTTATAAACATACCCAAAACAGTGTACACAGCCAACCCATGGAAACCATGCCAGCCTCACTCTGCTTCTTCCTTTGTGTCAGTCATGTTTTCCCATCTGTTTCTCAGCTTAATCTAAAATTGTAATCTTGTTGGCAGGTGAATACCTTTAACACCTACTACCTCTAGCACAGTACCCGTGGCATAATTTGGGTCTTTGGTACTGTTGTAGCACAAATATTTAAAGAACAAGCCCTAGTAAGGGATTAAGAGTGTTAGGAAATAATTTCCCTCCTTCAAAAATAATTATAGCAAGAAGTAGAAGGGTTTGGCTGGTCTGATTTTAAAGAAAAGAGCCTTTCACTAGAGGAGTACATTTAGTCTGCTCTGCCTGGCACTCTTCTACTGAGGAAGGTCTTTCCAGTGGCCTTGGAGAAGCAGCTGGTCTGCAGGAAGAACAAGCTCAGGACAACCAGCTCTGAATCGTTGAGCACAGTTGCAATTTTTTAAGATGAGGTTGAGTGGAGCTCTTTCATATTGTTCAAGGAGAATGACATATTTGGAAAACTACATTAAGAACCTAAATAAGTGTGTAATCTTCAAGGTTGCAGGTTACCTGCCACTCAAATTAAATTTAGACGGTGTCACGCAGTCTTCACCATGTCTGAAAATCAAATTTGGGCTCATAGATACGTTTTAGGGAACTGAAAGGAGGCTCCATAACTTGGAAATGTTGTCCAGTCTTCCCTAACTATGCTGTTTCCAAGAATTCACCAAAATGATCGCCTCTTATAACCAGAAGCGTAGCAATTTTTGTTTGCAAATGTTTTTGCCTTTTTAAAAAGAATTTTTTTTTTTCCTTGCAGCCACAGCATCAAATGGAAATCCACCTTTACTGGACAGCAACTCCAAAATCTGCGAAGCAGTATGACCATGTAACAGATACAAACCTAGCTGGCTTCCCTCTGAGGGCTGGGAGCCCCCTTCTCCTGCTGCTTTTTCATGTGGGGCTGGCTGATGGGGATGGAGTGCATCAGGAAGCAAGGGGAGGTTGGACTAATCCATAGCTCTGCCTCTACATTTCTTGACTGTAGCCAGTGTGGAAAAAGGGGGTAGAGCAAGCAAGCTTTCTCAATTAAGCCAGCAAACATAATGCCTCCAGAAACTTTCCCCACCTACCCACTATCATTTTTTCCCAGTGCAACATATGCAAGTTGAGGTTTTGGAGAACATGCATGTGTAAGAACTCCTTTCCAGAGATATATGTGCTATTTCTCTGGCTCTCTGGGCTGCAGTAGCAATTAGGTAATACTATGTTACACTGCATATCTCTTAGTTGAGAGAAGGACCTACAGAAGCCAGATGTTATTTACATGCAGGGATTAAGGATGTGACCCCAAATGAACCCCATTCATTTTCTCAGCAGCATAAATGCCATCAGTCTTAAAAATCAATATATAACACTGAATTATGAATAGTTTTCACCTGGAAAGTTTGAGAAATATTGATGTGGCTGCTGAGGAGTTGGTACCGCAGTATTAATGTGAGCTATGAATCTAATTAGACCTACACACACTGAGGAAAATTGACAAAGACAAGGTTAAAGTATTTCCTGCTGCCTTTCAGAAACAATTGGGTGATTTGCTTTAAATTTCAAATTTTATATTCTCTAGGGAGGTTAAAAAATACAATTACAAAATAAACTAATAAATCCAAAGCTAAAAAGCTGTGTGAAAAGTAGGCAACCTTTTCTTGTCCACAATGATTTATAGATTACATTTGATTTTTCTTTTTTCTTGACAATCTCCATGTCCTCCCATCAACTGAAGCAGTGTTTGTTTTTCATCCCTCTATTCACACTTCTTCCTGTTCCCCAATTATTTTTTCTTTTTCATTCAGTCCTGAGTGCATTTATGCTTTCCTAACCTTTCAGTAGGAGCTTCTTGTTTAAAATACTTTATAAGAGAGAAGTAAATGAGAAGAAATTGTTGTGCTCAGTCCTTTTAGTTGCTGGTGGACAGTGGGAGAGGCTTTTCCTGGGAGGCACAATTACTGGCACAACATAGCACAAGTCCTTCCAGCTGTGGTGTGGCCCTGCTGCCTTGTGAGAACAAAGATGTAAGCACGCACTGTACATGCCCCAGCCCATGAATACCTTAGGTTGTTACAGCAGAGGGGATAGGAGGAAATTCAACTATAATGGAGACTTGTTTTCTTACCATTGCCCACAATAAACATATTTGTAATTCAGTGGTGCAAGAAATCATGGATGTTCAAGAAAAGCCTGTTTGTATCTCAAGTATGGTGGACAATGGGTGAAATTCAGCCCCACGTTGAACACATTGGAGTCAATGGAGTTTCTTCTTCTTTGGGCTATTATTTAAGGCCAGTTGTCATGTCTTTACCTCCAGATTACTCCTGTGGAGCAGCCCATGGTGGGCGTGCTGTTGGCTCAGCGACCATGCTGGTGCTGCTTTGCCCGACATGGCACGGCAGGCAGCAGCCACTGCAGCAAGGAGGAACAATTCCGGGACCCCCCATGGCATCTTTCCGTGCAGTACCTCCACTCTGCAAGGGCTCACCAGCCTCTGAGGACAGTTTGACCCAGGGGCTGCTAAATATCACCTGGAGTTTCACGCACATGGAAGGAAAGTCCTGTTTTCTGCAACTGCCCAGTGCCCTTGCAGGGCTGACATGAAAGCAGCCCTGAATGGAATAGAGGAGTGAAAAGTCCCTTATTTGGACTGAACTGGCACATGTGCCTCTTTCCGTGCCAAATCCCCCTCTGCTCTGGCTGCTTCATCACAGGAGCTGAGCTCTGTCAGAGCTACAAACCACTCTGCAGCCAGGGGAGGGATGTCTTGCCTCCATTCACAGGAATACCCAGATGGGCACACATCCAAATAATGTCTGAAGTCCCTGCAGGCTTACTGTTGGAGCCCCATCCTCATGCTCCATCATGGTGGAGGTACTGCATCCTTCTGAAAGGATGTGGTACCAGCTGATACCCAGTTTGCAGTGCATGGATATTGCCATCATACCAGTCTCTGTGTCACCTGTGCAATTTTGCATTGCGCACACCCACTCAGCCTCCTTCACTACCTGTCCATGTACTTGAATACCAGACACTCATGTGTCCAGGAGCTATCAGAGCACACAAGCCAATATATTCAATAAGATTTTGTTGTTTCCCATTTCAAACATGGATTTCAAAATTAATGGATCCAATAAGGTTTATCCTTTTTATTTCTCTCTCTCTCTCTCTCTCTTTTTTTTTTTTCTTTATTTGTTCTCATATATTTCCCTGCAGCAGAACGCAATAGATATCAGGATATGTAACATCCACTTTCATGGCCATGGCATCACAAAAGGCCATAGCTCTGGGTTTTCAGGTTCACAGACACCGCACCTAGGAATTCATAGCTGGACACAGCTTGGGAGAGTGAGGAACTGGCAGACAGCTACACTGTAGGTCATTACTGAGACAGAATTATTTTAACGAGGTAGAAACACAGCTTTTAAAGTCCAACAGCAAATATTAATATCTCCAGAGAGAATGCAGAGGGAAAAATGAACAGTGGCATTGTGAGTACAGTTGTGCACCTGCTTTGTTCCCTAGTCTATGTTCACCTGAACTGTGATAAAATATTTCAAAAATGTTGCATCTTAAAATCAGAATCCTACACAATTTTCCCCAAGTCAAGCAAAGTGAAATGATCTTCACTGCTCAGGCATGCAGCTTTGGTGGGGTTATTACTGAGTTCACAACACAGATGGTCAGTCTCGTCATATAGAACGAATGGGAATTGTCTTTATTACAGTATTTAATTGGCCATCCCCAGATAATACAAGTTAGGGCAAAGCATGCTCCTCCATAATAAATATTGATGCTGGAGAATGATTGCCAAGCTAAGAGCTTTTCTTTTGTCTGAGGACTAACTCTTCTCAAAGGAACATGCTCTGCTTTCATCCTTTGCATTTTCAAAGGGAGCATCTTCCCCTCCTCTTCCTCTTCCCCTCACATGCTTTAGTCAGTGTTTGACATCATTAAGCACTAATTCTGCACAATGCTGAGTGCAGACGACGTCAGAACTGCAAATAAGCCATGTGTCAATATATTAAGGAAGGAAGAACTTCCACCCAGGTCCCTACAACATTGTTGTTTTCTGGCCCCTCTCTTCTTTATCCAGCTGAGCCAGCACGGGGGAGCCCCCCACCCCCAACCCACCCGCTAAATACTCCAATCTATGGTATTGTTTTCTTTTTTCTGGTTGAGCATTTACAACTTTAGTCTAGGTGTTTATTCAAAAAGTAATTAATGTACCTGTTGTGCATAAAAAACACTTATGCCTGTTCCTTTCAACATGAAATGGCAAATTTTTGCGTTCACCCTCAGGCAGAATTCTACATGCTGAGCCCCCAGCACAGGCTGTGCTCAAACCCTGCACTGTCCTGAGCCTCAAATCACTCCTTCTTCCACAGGCAACCTGCTTTCATGGGGACAACAGGAGGCTCCATGCCTTCTGTCAGGGCAACACAGAGGTCCAGGCAGTCGCATGGGAAGCAAGAGGAGGTTTTGATTCTCCTGAGGGAGAGGAAGGAACTCAACTCACATGCTTCAGGAGGGAGGCAGGCTGCCCTGCACCATCCAGCTCTGGTGGTTGCCAGCACAGGAGCAGTTCCTGGGACTTTCCGTTTTTAAAGAAAAAGGGCCAAGAGCTCGGGGATGCTGGCACTGACAGTGCTAGGCAGCAGCTGCACTCTGGCACTGCATTTTTGGACTTCTGTTCCTGCAACTCCCTTGCAGCCTTCAATCGAGTGCCATGACTGGGGTTTTCGTTTGCCTTCATGCAGTTGCACCTTCTGAGGAACTCAGGATCATCCTTTCAGGTGTACCTGTGCATAGCTGTAGGTGTCCTTGGCTGAAGGAGCATATATAGAGGCAAGAGGGAGCCACTATCTCAGGGAGATACTGCTGCTCATTGCCTGCTGCTGCTGAATACTGGAGTGCAGCCCAGCAGAATTAATGTACAAGATAACAAATTATGCACATTGCAGCTAGGAGTGCAATTGCACCACTATTATGTACCTGATTTCTGTAAAATACCATTATTTTACTGTTTAGAAATGTGCCTTTAGCAGTAACTGTAAATATACTTGCTTTCCACAGCATGTTAATTAAACATCAATTAAGATATGTATTGCATAACTTATTAATTGACTATAACTACCATGTTACATGAAAAATTGTTTAGAGATGAGAAATTGTATCTTAGACTTGTGTACCTGCAGCTGGTGAAACAGTAGTTCTAGATGGTACACTGAGAAGAAGCAATCATACACTCATTTTAAGCCCTCTGATTTTTAAGCCCTCCTACCTTATGAAACATGACCATTTGTTCAAAGAGTGTTTCAAAACCTAGATGACAAACTAAAATACTACATAAGCATTTTCCAGGTTACTTTTTGAAACAGTAGCACTGAAGCAGGAGGTCCAGTATCTTGATCTCTCTCCATAGCATTAACGCACCTTATCCGCTTTTGCGGAGGAAGTTTTTTGTATGCACAACACACTAAGGAGCAAATAACAAAGAGGAATCTCTACCAGCAGGACTCACAAACTGCGTTCCCAAACCCCTCCCCTTGGTGACATACTCCTAATCAAGCAGGCCCACCTGTTGTTGCATAGGTGGGAAGCATCCTCAGAGTTGCAAGGCTTTTGTTTGCCAGCCTCTCCCTCCCCTCCTCAGCATCACTCCAACCCGTCCCTTACTACCCTCATCTCTTCTGCCTTTCACTTTGTTTCATTTTTTTCCCTGCCATACTACTCTCCGCACCAAACTTAACTCATCAATAGTGATGATAAAAATTAAAGTAGCAGAAAAAAAATACCACCACTCCTGCCAAAAGAGTTGGCAGGTAGCTAAGCTGGACACTAGCTGCTCCTACTAATCCCCCTGCTTCATTTGGCAGGACTATATTTTCAGATGGATAACCCACAGGCTATTTGTAAAAAGAAACACAAAAGCAATAAAATCAGTGAATGCTGCGATTCAACAGCCATGGAAGTAATTACCTCTGTAGGGGTAGATGTTTTCCTTTCTACCTCCAGGCACAGAATCGCTCTGCTCTTGGTTTCAGTCCAGGTTTCTAAAGTTTATTTTAAAAGCATTGCTGTGAGTTATCTCATATAAACGTTGCTGCTTATCAGCTACCACACTTTTAATGGTGAGGGATGTCCACAGGAATTAACACCATTTGCACAGGAGAAGCGTGGGCACCGCATTTGCAGATTGCCAAGCTGCACCAGATTGCATGTGAGCTGCGATATTGTCCAGACACGATGCACACACACACTCTACCTCCTCTAAAAGACGTCAGTACCTCTCTGCAAAACTCAAAGCAGAGCTTTTCACTGCCTCTGACTTGGGATTCCTGCCCCACCCCTCCCAATAGCATCAAGATAAATAATAAAATGACCTTTATAATGAGAAAAAAATGACAGGCAATTAGTATCCTAGAAGGGAAAATATGATGCTATTACTGTTTCATTCTTGTTATGCTTAATAGATTAACTATGCCTGTAATTTAGTAAAAGGCTGTTTGTGGAAGGCATGTGATAGGGAACAGATGCAGTGAATACTGTTTTTAAATTTTCTTCTTTATTCAGATACTGAGACTCTGAAAGAGATTCCCCCCAGACCTCTATGGGTTTGATTACTGCATTCTGGTATTTTCACATACTTTAGGCTGTAGTCACACTATCACACAGCTTTTGGTGAAAATCCCCCTTTTTTTTATATTTTTTCCATTACTTAACATGACATCGCCTTTTCCTGTAATGCTTTGTCACAAACTGGGGGAAGAGATAGATTTCCTCATGTTTGGCTTGTATTTCTGTGAGTGCCTCCAGAATATTTAGAAACTGAATTTAGGTAAGTAAGCATCAAAAAACCCAACTTTTATTGGAACCTTGACACAGGTCACAGATGTCAATGGAAATCCCCCTTTTCAACAGGACCAAGGCTTTGTTCTTGGATCTTTTTAGCTGTCAGAAAGTACGGGTTTGGCTGTTGGCAGCTCTGTGTTTTTCAACAGTACTTCTTGCAGTGTTTTTGTTGTTTTTTTTTTAATATTATGAAGGTTTGTGCTTCTTTGATCCTGTCATACTTATTTTCATTGCAGTAGAACAACTCTCACATAAGCAGCCCATCAAAAGGCTTCAGTTGCTGCCTGGTTCCACCCAAAATTTAAAGGGAGGAAGGTATCAGTGTGTCTCTGGCTAGATGTAAGAGCTGTTCGGTGGGAAAGGTTTCGGTGTGGGAAGTACTGAGAGCCCCCGATGAGTAACTTGATCTTCTTTGCAGTGCAGCAGGAGGGGAGGAAGGGAATCATTAGGACTGTGAGCAAGTGCCATTGGTTTAAGCAGTTATTACATGCTACTTGAGCACTGTGAGAAGGAAAGTGGGTCTGCTTTCCGTGCACACATGCAGAATTGCTCGTGAGGGTCCCAACGCGGCAGTGACTTTGCTTGCGCAGTGCTGTGGTCAGCGAGCAGGAGCTGGGTATTCCATTCCTGTGCTGAACAGCACCCTTGGGAGCTGGCTGGGAAAAGGAAAACTTGTCCGAGCTACTTTCTCCTGACCTCATTTCAGCTTTAAAACCCATGTGGGTGATGGATGGCTTGCTGAAGCCTAACAGCAGCATTGCAGTGGCTGTTCCAAGCAATTTGGATAAATGACTGGCAACTTCCTTTCTCTTTCGATGCCTTGTCAGATGGGTTTTGGTCCAAAGCAGACCCTCTGCAATGGTCTCACAGAGCTGGGGACCTGGGGGAACCTGGGGGGACCTGGGGTCACAGCCCACCCACCTGCCACAAGCAGGCTGCCATCCAGAGCTAGGATGCAGCGTTTGTGCCTTTGGCTGACCTGGCTTCACCCAGCTAATCAGTGCACAGGCTGCAGGGCGGTGTGGAGCCTTGGCTGAGTTTTGCAGGAAAGGGAGAGTTTTCTTTTTCATCTCCTCCCCACTAGGGAGAGGAAATAAGAAGGTATGAAAGAAGAGCCTGAGAAATGGGCCCTTTAGCTGCACTGTAGGGACTGAAAGCTTTTGTTTCCTCTTAATCCAAAGTCTCCAGAAACTGGAGACTCCCAGGTGTGAAAGCCAAGCACAATGGAATGGTATAGCTGCTTGACCCTGGAAAGTCAGTCCTTCTGACTGAAGGGGACTGGAAGGTAAGAGAGGTTGACTGCATTCTAGCTCTAGTGAGGAGCCTGGTGGTGGGCTGTCTCCTCCACATTGAGCTGAGGAAAAAGCCAAGCTCCCAGCTAAACCAGCCAGAAGAGAGCACCTGCCTGTAAAATGTGTGGTTTGGGTTTCTTCCATCTTCCTTTGCCCTCATCTGCTACCTTCCAGCACTGTGTTTTCAAGCCCCCTTCCAGCAGTGGCCACACCTAGGGTGGACATGGCTCAGCCCAACAATGAGTTTGTCTAAATCCCCTCACAAGCAAGAGCAGCATGGCAGTCCTTGGAGACCTTCTGCAAATCTATTTTCTTCTCTGTACAGCTCTCCTGAGACAGATAACCTGCCAGCCTGGGCCCTGGCTGTTTCCATCCTGTTCGGTATTTCACACCTCTGGTTTGTTGGGTCTATGGCACTGCCTCATGTGCCACCTCTGTTTTCCCCTGACCAGAGCTTCTGTGCTTGATATTTCCTCCCAAGTTCTTCCTGCTCTCAGCAGGTACTTGGTTCTCACGATTAATTAGGAGAAAGGAAAAAATAATTGCTTTTTCCTTCTCTTAAAGGTGTTGTTTGACAGGACTGTGACACTGCTGGCTGCTTCTCCTTGGGAGCTAGAAAGACAAACTGTCATTTTGGGATCTCTCTTGTGCTTAGTGCTTGTACTAACCTCTTCTATTGCTCTGGGATTTTCTTCTGAAAAAGAAGCTGATGGTTTCAGGTGATGAAGTTTACTAATGTCAAAAAAGACCAGATTAAGAAGTACCAAAAAGGCAGGAAAGCAACAGAAGGACATGGCACCTGCGGGGCATCTCCTGTCCCTTTGTTTCAGCTTGATGTGGGACTGGGGGATGCAGTAAATAGCAGAGCTCTGTCTTTCAGTCCTATGTTGTGTCACTTGAAGGACCCTAAGACCAGCAGCTGCAAGCCCTGATGTGTGTAGTTATCAGCAGAGTGCGTCCCACTCCTGCTTGCGGGATTAGCTTGGGCTCTGCATCAGGGCCTCCAGAGAAATTCCAGGTGTGAGGGGAAGAGTGCAAGAGGCAGGAGGTGCAGTCAGGTTTGGGGAGAGATGAGGAAGGTATGAGGGGGCAGCAGTGGGAGTTTGGCAGTGCCAGGGTAAGGAAGAGAGGAGTAAGGAGCCCAGGAGAGTTAGGCTTTCCCTGTGCTCCAGCGTGCCGAACCAAGCACGCCATGGTTAATGCTGGTGGGGTAATGCCAGTTCATTTATAAGATCTGCTGACTGGAGGATTCTGCATATGTGTGTATATATACATATATATATATATAGCTTCTGATAGCTTCTGGCTTCTGGGGTGTTTTTCCTAAATAGCTGAACAGACAGAAAAGCCCTAACAACAAAGGGGTATTTACACATTCAGCTGTGCCCACTAATGCTTTCCTAATCATAATCTGGCACTCTGCACATTCGTGTGATATTTATGGACAGGAATCAGTTACATTTTGGGAAAAGGGAGCTACTAGAGCAGGAAGAATAACCACAAAAGGGGAAAACATGACAAAAGGGGCAAAAAAAGAAGGAAAATGTGAGATGTATTATCACAGTAGCTAACAGCTTTATCTCATATGCTGGTAAAAAGAGTTTAAAAAGCAAAGGAGCTCCACTGCCAGGGTGATCTGACCCCTTGGTTCAGCTAGGATAGGGTTGGAGTACAAGACTGAAAATAGCAAGAAGTTGTTTTGTTCCAGACCTCTGTCTAGTCCTCGTGCCCCTTGTCAGGTCACACCATGTCACACAGCAGAAGCAGCACGTCCTTGCCACATCCTTCGTCTCTGGTTGTCCCATCTTACCCTTTCATCTGCATTACCTTCTCCACTGAGCAGGTAATACTTGGTCTTCTCATCCCACAAGAATTCCTTTCATCCCAGCTCAGGAAAAGAAGCATTCATTCTTAAGTAAAGAGAGAATGTACTATAATAATAATATAAGTTTTAAAAGAAAATGTCAGATGCCAGTCTTGCTACTCCTGTCCTTGCGTTATCTACACCCATCCTGCATGAATCACACACGGCACAAAAGCACCTCTGTATGATTTTTTTCTGCTCTGTCATAATAGAAGGTTAATGACAGCAAAAAACGTAAACTTAAAAATCCTGCTAGCTGATGTCATTTAAGTATTTAGTTCAGAAAAATATCAATGCACCTTTCCAAGCAAATGCAAATGAGCTTGATTGAAAAATCCTGCAGAAGACTGGCATATTTGTTCAGGCCAATGAAATTCAAAGTATTGCCATAATACCTACCTTATAAAAATGCATGTATATCTTCAGCAGTGTGTATTTAAACCTTTTAGCAGTTCTAATGAGCTTTCAGAATGAAGCTACTACAGCAATCAGCTTCTGTGTAACAAGCAACATTTAAATATTAAAAACGTAAATTAGCTAAGCTGGTTAATTACAATTTTCCAAATATTGCGAAAGTGCAAGTAAGACTATTAACTGCTTTGAAATTCAGATATCAGTTCCTCCCACTCAGGGAACATCTAGTTCAGTAGCAAAGATTAAGTTGCAGAACAGTCGCCTGAGCTAGCCAAAACAATATCTGCTTACCAGAATGAAAAGCTCTACATTTCAGATGCCATTCAGACATGTTAAAACTACACAAAAGGCTTTGAGAAAGCTTCGCCTCCCCCCACCTCCC
>NW_010303957.1:0-8400 GCF_000700745.2 Antrostomus carolinensis
AAATATATGTATATATTATTTTTTTATATAGATTCAGCAAATATATTACTCTCTCCCTCTTCCCCCCTTTAAGAGCAGACAAGAGTCTCATGGGTCATCCTTCCCAGTGGGTTCCTGTTCAGCCTCAGTCTGGAGGCTCAGAAGCCTAACGGAAAGGGGAAGAGGTGCTGGTGTCTTACACAGCTCTCCACCAGGAGATCCGTTTATCTGCTCAGGATTTTCTTCTTTTTTTTTTTTCCTTCCTTCTTACCACATTGACTCAGCAGAGCTCTGGGCTTCTTTCTTTTTAAGTGTTCCCACCACCAAACCACAACCTTTTGAAGATAGACAGCAATTGCCAGTTTCACTATACTCAGAACAACACTTCCCACCGAGCCAAAAAACCTAAACATAGGTGTCACTTGCTTGTAGGCAAATTGTTTACAACTCACTCAGCTTTCTTGGATCAATGGAAAGGAGGAGCAGTGAATCTGCTTTCTGAGTTAGAGTGAGCAATGAAATGGGGACACTGCCCTGGCTTTAACAAGCAACACACACAAAAAAACCACCACCACACCAACCCACTAATAATCATTTAACGTATGACACGCTTGATGTGTCACCTCCCCCTGCCTACAGCAACAGTCTCCTAGAAGAAAGAGGCAAAAGAGAGAGAAATACTCACGCATGTCACCGATGGCTCCTTTTGTGACATTGGTGGCTTTCCTTACTGTCACAGTGAATATGTGTGAATACTGGTGTTCCACCTAGAAGTCAGAGAGTTAGAGGTGATTAAGCTCCAGAATCAAAAACCACCTATCAAAATAAGTTTTCTTTTATATCCAAAAACTGAGAGAAAGAAATCACCCAGTCAAAATGTAAGTGAAACTCATACTGGATAGAGCATCTTAAAGCTGAACTGCACCCTGTTGCTTTACTGAAAGGTCAGACCTTATACTAGAATTGCTTGATTTTCTTGCAGCCACACCTACTAATCTCAATGAATAACACTCCTCCTCTCTACAGAACCTGCTTTAAGGCATTTAGTCAGTCAGGGACAACCTGGTATGGCAAGAAAACTTTTAAAAAGAAAAAAAAAATATAAAAGAAAAGGAGTTATTTTACAGTGTGCTTGTCTTTGTAATTACCTTCCTGTAGTAAAAAGAATGGGTGCAATTATTTCAAAGTATACCTTCTGGAACAGATCTATGCACACCACACACACAAGAGAGATAATTAGTAATGCACGGGATATACCTTTAGCACACATCAATATTCAAAGTGCAAGTGTCTCCAAGAAAGTGGGGGGAAGGTGAAATGCAAGCTGTTAAAACATTTACAAGCAAACTTCATGCAGTTTCTGGAGCTTCCTGTTTCCTGCAAAGCCCAAGGACACAGCAGGAGCTGTTTTTCTAAGAGCAGGTCTGTCCTGATCAAAATAGGGAAGTAGAAAAAGGCGTGAAATTGAGAAAGACAACATTGGCCTTTACAGGGACACAGCACTGATCTTGGTGGGAAGTTTTACATGTTAGAACCAGGACCAGGTCTCATGCAATTGCCTCTCAGCACTTCTATCTACATTGCTATCTTAAAGCCAGTCTTGAGACACTCGAGCTGTCTGACTGTCTGCCCACAGCGCTCGGACACGGTCTTACTTGCTGGTACAACCAGGAAGCTGCCAGCTCACTCTCCTGCAACGGCAGCTCAGGCACCAGGAGGGGAACACCTCACATCTGAGTTCTGCCTCTACAAAAAGCATCAGGTCTAAGCTGCTCAGCTCAAGCTGCTGATCAAGAGCATTCCTCACCTCTGGACCTCAGTCAGTCACCTACTGTACACAGAGATACACCCCCACCTCGGGTTTCCATTTCTGCACCAGTGAAAAATATCACCAGAACAGTGATATTTTCTACCTTTTCCTAAAGGCCCATTAACTTTGTGAAATACATTAAAATAAACACTGCCCATCAGTGTTAAAATAACCAAATATTAAAGGTCTTACAACTGTCCTGGTTTTGCTGGGATAGATCATAGAATCTTTCTGTCAAAAAAGCTGCAGTTTTCACAGCACTCAGTTCGGGGAGAACAAAGTCGACAGGACACTGTTGTAGTTTGTGGCCACCCATGGTGTGTGGGTTTCCACAGCCATCAAGGTCTTTCACAGTTTTGAGGCAGCCAGGTGCTAAGGTGAGGAGGAGCGAAAGCCAGGGCAGCTGCCCCACGCTGCCCACATCCCATATTATTCTGTACCATAAACATCACGCTTGCTATAAATTGGAAAGTTTGCTGGGGACTTTTCTTCTTCCTCAATGTCCCCCATCCCTGGAGGGTCCTGCCCGTCATGCTGCTCTCCCACTCCCATCGCACTGTCGCCAGAGCTGTGGCGATTTTTACATTAGTATAATTAATTTTTATTATTTCATTCATTATTAATTTTATTTCATTTATTATTATTCCATTATTATTTAATTAATTATTTATTACTAAATATTTTATCTTATTATTTAATTAATAATTTTATTATTATTTCATTAATTCTGTTTTCACTTCATTTCCACCTTCCAGGCCTCCTTTCCTTTTCGCAATCCTCTTAGGTGCAGAGGGGTCATTAGGTGATAGAACAACTGACTAAACCAAGAAAACAACATATTCCAATCAGAAGGAAAAGGAGGAAGTACCAGAATCAGGAAATTAATTGACATTTATTTAAAGTGATAGGCAATATTCTTGATACGGGACATGGGACACACATTCAGGGTGTGCCTGGTGCTTTCTTGCTATGTTTTCATCTGGATACTTCCTTTTTCTGCTTTAAACCTCTATTTAAAGGAACAAACAGATAAGCCCACAAAACCCTTCAATCCATACGTGGCTTCAGCAGTGGCACACGCCTCCATTTAAGTTTCTGCTGCTTCAACTGTTAGACCTTCTAAGGGCTTTCAGGTGGCTCTCAGAACTATTTCACAACTGGTTGCTTCAGCCAAGCCTCAATATTTCACATCTACAACATGCTTACACCCAGAGATGAGAACCAAAGTGAATCCCTCCAATACAAACACATAAAAAAAAAAAAATTACAGTTTCTTATAGGTTTTATAGCATTTTCTCAAAAAAAAAAAAAAAAAAAAAAAAAAAAGAAAAAAAAAAAAAAGGAAAAACTAAACCCCAAAAAAAGTGGTTTGTGAATGCTTAAGCAACAGTTGAGTCAGGATGCATGAAAAAAACCACTGCAAATGATACCAAACTCCTCCACAAGTCTGTAGTGGAGAGGTCTGCAAAGGCACAGCCACAGCACCACGGCAAAACAGCTCGGAGAAAATGCCCACAGTGACACGAGGGGATGACTCCGCTGCAGACACTGGCTGAGCCAGACACTGGATTGTTGGATTTTTATTAAGGCTGTAATCACCCACGTGCTGTGATGATGGCTGGAGACTCGTTTCATGATAGCCTGCCCAACACTAAACATCAACTCTGTCATTTTTCCCCGGGTAGCTGAAGGAGTTGTCTGGTTTAAAGAACAAGTAACCAAGCTGGGAAAAAACTACAGCAATGTAAACAGTTACCTTACAAGCAGTACACTGAAATCATCCTCGCACAGCAAGTGCTTCACCAGCCACAGTGAAAGTGGAATGGAGCGTGTCCAGAGAAGGGCAACGGAGCTGGGGAAGGGTCTGGAGCACAAGTGTGCTGAGTTCCTGGCTGAGGGAACTGGGGGTGTTGAGCCTGGAGAAAAGGAGGCTGAGGGGAGACCTTGTGGCTCTGTGCAAGTCCCTTGGAGGAGGGTGGAGAGAGGTGGGGGTGGGTCTGTTCAACCAAGGACCAAGGGACAGGACAAGAGGAAATGGCCTCAAGTTGCGCCAACCACTATGATTCTGTGATTCTATGAATCCAGCCTCTAACTGATTCTCCCAACGGGGACTGTTAACTCACCTCAGAAGTATCAACGCCAACAGAAAGGGTTTAGATGTGGGAATTCAAAGTTGTTAAAAAGCAACACCTGTTCAACCTGCCTTGTGCTGACATGAAGACACACCAATGATTTCGTGACATCCATCCATCACCTTCTGCATCGCAGCTTCCAAGAGTGGAGGGATGAATGAGGAGGATGAGACTTCTCCCCACACAAACTTCTGCCTCTGCCACATGGCAAAAATAAGTCCAGAGTTTTCCATCACACCAGGAAAAACGAGGACTTTAGCAGGTATTCGGGAACAGCTGGTACTACTGTGAACAGAGCTACATCAAGTTACCCCAGCTCTGCCATTTATCCTGCTTCAAGGATTTTTACAAGCTATGTATCTGCAGAAAACTACTCTCACTGTCCCCCATTTTCAGTTGGCTACTTGTAAGCCCCTGAAACTGTTTTATCAGTGTGCAGCACCTTCTGAGGTACCCACACCTTCTGAGGTACCCACACCTCAGATCGCCCGGGTCTTGGTTTAACAACATGGCACTGGCCCCAGAGTTTGTTCACCCAGACTGATGTAGTTCCTCTGTCATATACGACCTTGTAATTAAAGAGAAACAGCCCCAAGTACAAACACACCACCCTTCTCCTTACTCTTAGCTGTTAAGAAAGAGCCTGTCCTCACTAAAGGCCACAAATCAGAGATCACTGAACATTTAGCAACAAAGAAGAAAATGGAGTTATAATTAAGTTCCAAGTCCGGGATGTGGGTGTGAGTTCTCAGCTGCGATGTGGAACTCGTGCGGGATTCTGGTGTCCCAGAATCCTGCCTATAAGATTATATTATAAGACAGATAAAAGACAGATATATTATAAAAGACAGATATATTATAAGACATTATAAAAGATGCTCAGACAAAAAGCACATCTCTAAAGTAATTTTCTGGCATCTCCTACTTCTACTTATGAAACTTGTATGTCTGAATAAAACACCCACCATCAAAACAAGGCCACACCACCACATAACGAGTGTGTTCTCATTACAGCAGTAACAGATCATTGTTACTTTTTATTATAAGTCAATAACTGTTTTGTTAAAACTTTTGCAAGAACTGCTTTTGATTGACTTCAGTAGCAAACCTCATCATTCCAGCTGCTGTTTTGCTAAGAAAGTTAAGTCTGGTCTAAGATCTGGTATCCTCTGAAATTAATGTGAGCACACAGAGGTCTGGCAAAATAGAAAAACATTATCTTCTTTCCCCGTGCCTCACCCAAAATAACACACAGAGGCTTTAATTATAGTTATTAATATTTGGCCATAATCGCATGCTCGGAAGAAATTTGCAACAGAATGCTACTAAAATAAATGATCTCCCTCTTAGTAAAAGATACACAGAGATACACAGGAAGCTCAAAAGTCTACATCTTTTCTTACCCCAAAATAAACACTTTTCATGCAACTTGAGTGCAATCAGAAATTAAGGCAATTTTCCACTTAGGATCCAGTTTCTAGGGGTATTAAGAGGCCTAAATGTCCATATTAACAGCCAGCAAAACCTTCAGAAGCATTTTTTGTTAGTTTTTGAGGAGACTAGAGTTCTACAGAAGTTTCAGATGCCCCCTGAAAATACCACATGGAATGGATTGACTCTAAATACCTTTATAAATCCAGCCCTTGCTAGTTTAGATGACTAAGCTGCATTTTCTAAAGTGACTGATGTTCACTTGAAGTCTTGATAAAAATCTGTACATTGCCAACTCCTCAATTACTTCTGAAAAACAGACGATGATATATAAATCACTTAAACATTGCAACACTGAGTGGAGCAATATCTGCATACCTTAAAAAAAAAAAAAAAAATCTAAGTCAGGTTAAAAATTTCAGAAGCTCACCATTAACTCCATCACTTAAATCCTATCATTGAAAGTGAACTGGCTTTACATATGTGCTTCGTTTCACTTCCTCTTTCTCCATGAACTTGAAGAATTTGGAGAAGAATTTGGAGAAGAATTTGGAGAAGAATTTGGAGAAGAATTTGGAGAAGAATTTGGAGAAGAATTTGGAGAAGAATTTGGAGAAGAATTTGGAGAAGAATTTGGAGAAGAATTTGGAGAAGAATTTGGAGAAGAATTTGGAGAAGAATTTGGAGAAGAATTTGGAGAAGAATTTGGAGAAGAATTTGGAGAAGAATTTGGAGAAGAATTTGGAGAAGAATTTGGAGAAGAATTTGGAGAAGAATTTGGAGAAGAATTTGGAGAAGAATTTGGAGAAGAATTTGGAGAAGAAATTTAGAGAAGAATTTAGAGAAGAATTTAGAGAAGAATTTAGAGAAGAATTTAGAGAAGAATTTAGAGAAGAATTTAGAGAAGAATTTAGAGAAGAATTTAGAGAAGAATTTAGAGAAGAATTTAGAGAAGAATGGAGCAAAACCAACAAAAATAAATTCAATATGCCCCCTCTGAACTTGTGTTTTTTATTGGGAATTATGGAAGCTCCTGTGGACAGTATTCACTCTCCCCTGGTTCCATCCTTGTCTGTACAACCACAAGGTTTGCCAAGTATCCTGCACAGCCATGGTTCAGTATCTCCTGTTTGCACACCACAGCTCTCCATCTCTTCTAACTCCTCCTCCTGCCTCCTTTGTCCCTCTCCCACCTTTGACTACTTTTTTCCTCACAGGAAAATTTCCCTAATTATCTGATTTGCTCTGTTTTACATATCACTGCCTTCATATGTACATAACCAACATTATCTATCCACTCTGGGCCTGGGAAACAGCACAAGCAGCCAAGATCTCCTGTAACACAATGGGCTTTTACCTACGAACTTTCCACTTACTGAGAAAACCAGGGATTTGCATACGTTGAATATAATATTTTTCATATCCCAGAACGGCGTGTCACACAATGTAACTCAAGCAGGAGATGTACTTGCACACAAAATACCAACCAGGAAGCTCTGGTATGGATAGATTGTGTAATAAGTATTTATTACTTTTACTTCCTTCACATTAAGGAAGCTCGTTAACTTGAGTTGACAATCGAGCTGGACAAATGGAAATGTTTGCCTGTTTTCTTAACTAACAGATTTTGATAAAGTCCATTCTCTTTTTGCACAGGGTATTACAAATTAAGACAAACATTTGTGCACGCACACACACAAATTTTATCTTGAAGTGAGTTTTTTCCATTGTTATAATATTTATTCCCCGCATCAATGTAACCAAAGATGCATTATGCATCTTAATTCTTTATTCTCTGTATCTAAATGTGGGTTTGGTACAGTCAGTTCTGCCTGTACCTGCAGTAATTTTGTGAATGCCTTATTTTATTAGTGTTTCATAAAATGAGGAAAAAATAAAAATAAAGAGATTAGAAAATACATAATATTTAACAGAAGGACTTTTGGAAAATGGAGAATTCTTCCAAGTCTTTTAATTCCAAATGTCATTAAAGATTTTTGCACTGATACTCTTGCTTACTGATGCCTGCTGCTCTTGGCTGTTCCAAATTGTAGTAAAACTTTCCATGCAAGTTGAAGCTTTTTTAATTAAGAAACCTCCAAAATTTCTATTCACTTTTCAAGCAATTCCAGGATCAGCTCTTGCATGAACAGTGTTCCCTCCGGCATTAGCAACATTCCTACAGCAGCAGCTCAGCATTGCCAGGCTGTAACCACAAACACTTCTAAGGCTGTGTTTGGTTCAGTCCAGTGTATATTATGGTATAGAAAAAAAGATCTTTTATGTGAATGATTCAATGGAGTTTATATAACTGAGTGCCTCTGAGATCTCTTCCTAAAGGTGCAGCTCAGATCGAGGATTCCATCCAGGAGAGGGCACTGATGCTGAAAGGAGGAAGTCAGTGCATGGTTCCAACAACGTTAAATACAGACATCAACCTGAAACTTGTCTTCACAGCAGAGTTCACAGAACTACGGAGCGAGTAAAACACAAGCTTGGCATCTGCTGGCTGCAAACTCGTGTAAAGGATGTGACTGCGTGGGGTGGAAACCACATAATTGATAAGAGATCATTTCAAGGAAGCACACGCCGTATTTTTAGCACTGTAAAAGTTCAACATTACGACAAGCCTATGGTAACTATCTCTGAGTACACACCTCTCGCTTCTCCTGCCGCCAGATTCTGGGACTGTTACGAAAAGTACTTGATAGGAACACACCCAGCTTGTTCAAGATTTCAGTTTGAGCAGGAATTGCCATTTCAGTGTTTACTTTGGAAAGTCACCCAAGCAAAGATTATGTGTGAATGTTACAGTCAAAAGCCAGCATTTAACAAGCTGCTGGGCAGCTCCACTGGACCACCATTCAAAGGGCAGCTCTGCTCCCATCTCTCTTCTCCTCCATCCCTTGCCCTGGCTTTTCTACTTACACAGGTTGTGCTCCCTTCACCTTGGCCCAGCTCTGACAGCACAGAAGTCATCTTTTGTACTGAACTGTTTTTCTGGCAATTCAGCAAGGTCACAGAATCACAGGGATTGGAAAAGACCTT